>NC_037683.1:101646975-101804795 GCF_003255815.1 Theropithecus gelada
AATCAAAAAAAAAAAAAAAAAAAAAAAAAAAAAAAAAATAATAATAATAATTAAACGTGAGGCCAAAGTACATAAGAAAGTGGCAGTCTTTTATTGCAAATATGCACACACTCTCGGGCGAAGTTCTCTGGTCCTCAGGTGTGCGGGGCCAGGGAAGTCGCGCCGGCGCTCTCCGGTGATGTTCTCTGGTCCACAAATGCGGGGGTCGAAGAAGTCACACCGGCTCCTACCGGCAGCGGACTTTTATGCATTGGTACTGGAAGGGGGAGGGCAGTGGGCGGGATAAGGGCGTGATAGGGGCGTCTCCATAGGCGTGGCCGGGTAAGTTTCGATCTCTTCGGATTGACATCACCTGGTGCATGCTCGGTTGATCTGCATCTTCCTGGGGCGGGCTGCATTTTCCCGCGCGCGGGAAAGTTGGTGAGGAAGAACCCGGAAGCAACATGGATTATGCCTTCTTGTTCACCTTCCTCCATCTTGTCCCTTCTCCCTCACCCAAACAGTAGTGTCCTCCTAAGAGAGACCCTCACCCCTTCCGATATATGAGGACACAGTGAGCAGATGCCATCTGTGAGCCAGAAGTAGGTCCTTAGGAGACACAGAAACTACTGGCATTTTGACCTTGGACTTCCAGCCTCCAGAATGGTGAGCAATGAATTTCTATTATGATAAACAGCCTCGTCTTTGGTATTTTGTGATAGCAGCCTGAACAGACAAAGGCAGCGCCTATAAGTAGTTTAACCTGAATCCTCCGCTGGCTCTCCAGGTCTTCTCTCGACATACACAGACACATATTGTGGGGAAAAGAAAGATCAGACTGTTACTGTGTCTACATAGAAAGAAGAAGACATAAGAGACTCCATTTTGTTCTGTATTTGAGATGCTGTTAATCTGTGACCCTACCCCCAACTTTGTCCTTGCAAGAGACATGTGCTGTGGTGACTCAAGGTTTAATGGATTTTGGGCTGTGCAGGGTGTGCTTTGTTAAACAAGTGCCTGAAGGCAGCTTGCTGGTGAAAAGTCATCACCATTGTCTTAATCTCAAGTACCCAGGGACACGTATACTGCCAAAGGTTGCAGGGACCTCTGCCTAGAAAAGCTAGGTATTGTCCAAGGTTTCTCCCCATGTGATAGTCTGAAATATGGCCTTGTGGGAAGGGAAAGACCTGACCGTCCCCCAGCCTGACACCCGTGAAGGGTCTGTGCTGAGGAGGATTAGTATAAGAGGAAAGAAGGTCTCTTGGCAGCAGAGATAGAGAAAAGCATCTGTCTCCTGCCCGTCCCTGGGCAATGGAGCATCTCGGTGTAAAACCTGATTGTATGTTCTGTTTACTGAGAAAGGAGAAAACCGCCTTAGGACGAAAGGTGGGACTTGCTAGCGCAATGCTGCTCTTTATGCACAAAAAAGGTTTATGGAGATGTTTACATATGCATATCAAGGCACAGCACTTTTCCTTAAACTTATGTCACGGAGATCTTTATTCATATGTCTTACTGCTGACCTTCTCCTTACCATGATCCTATTATCCTGCCACTTCCCTTTTCTACGATGGTAAATAATGATCTATAAATACTGAGGGAACTCAGAGACCGGTGCCGGTCCCCTGGGCCCACTTTTTCTTTCTCTCTACTTTGTCTTTGTGTCTCATTTCTTTTCTCAAGTCTCTCGTTCCACCTAAAGAGAAACGCCCACAGGTGTGGAGGGGCAGGCCACCCCTTCACATATATTGGTCTGTCCCTTCTATCTTCTTGAGGAAACTTGTGCTGAAGCCTCCCGACATCTCTGTAGGTTCTGGGGAGCTATGTGCCTGGTGTATCTGTCAACCCGATGTCACTCTTTGGAATGATCCCAAGGCTACTCCATGGCTCTCTCCTGCATTGAGTTTCTCTTTCCTGTCGTTCTGTTTCTTGGTTTCCACCCTTGTTTTGTTGGAATACATCCTCTAATAGTTTCCTAAGGATGGGTGAAAGGGGGCAAACTCTGAATCCTCCAGAGTCTGAAAAACCTCCATTCTATATATACTCACTGGATGAGTGGCAGGTGCAGAATTTAGGTTGGAAGTACTTTCCTTCAGTGATTTGAAGGCACTACCTCATAGTTTTTTTTTGTTTCTTTGTTATTGTTGAGAGATCCAACTACACTGTGACCCCTGGCCCCTGTGAGTGGTTACTGTATTAGGCCATTCTTGCATTGCTATAGATATCTGAGACTGGCTCATGGTTCTGCAGGCTGTACAGGAAGTATGATGCTGGCATTTGCTTAGCTTCTTGGGAGGCCTCAGGAATCTTACAATCATGGCAGAAGGTGAAAGGTGAGCAGGCGTGTTACATGGCCAGAGCAGGAGCAAGAAAGGGAGGGGGAAGGTGCCGCACATTTTTTTTGTTTGTTTGTTTGAGACAGAGTTTTGCTTTTGTTGCCCAGGCTGGAGTGTAGTGTTGCTATCACAGCAAACTCTGCCTCCCAAGTTTAAGCAATCCTCCTACCTCAGCCTCCTGAGTAGCTGGGATTACAGGCATGTGCCACCACACCCAGCTAATTTTTTAGTATTTTTAGTAGAGATGGGGTTTCTCCATATTGGTCTGGCTGGTCTCAAACTCCTGACCTCAGGTGATTTGCCAACCTCAGCCTCCCAAAGTGCTGGGATTATAGGCATGAGCCACCGTGCCCGGCCCGCCACACACTTTTAAACTACCAGATCTTGCAAGAACTCAGTCACTATTGCAAGGACAGTACCAAGAGAATAGCACTAAACCATTCATGAGAAATACACCCCCATAATCCAATCACCACCCACCAAGCCCCACCTCCAACAATGGGAGTTACAATTCAACATGAGATTTGGCAAGGGACACACATCCAGACTACATCAGTGACCAAGCTGAACCTGGGTCTGCCCCACCCAGCACAGCAAAGCTAAACACTGACATGGTGATTGCAGTGAGAGAAAGTGAGGCATTTATTGTAGAGTGCCAACAAGAATCAGGCAGCTCAGGCTTAAGACCCAAACTTGATGGCTTACGTGTAAGGGTTTTTAAAGGTGGGAGGCAAAGTTTACATGCAAAGTAATACATGAATACATGGAAGCTATACATTGGTTTGGCCTAAAAAGGTGGGACATCTTGAAGCAGGGAAGCTCATAGGTCATAGGTAGATTCAAAGATTTTCCAGTTTGTGATTGGTTAAGCTTTGTCTAAAAACTTGGGGTCAGCAGAAAGGAATCTTGAACTCTGGCCTGTGGGTGTGACTTCCTCCATGCCCGTTAGTAGGAAGAAATTTAGAATAGAGAACAGTGGTCACAGATCGGTCCTCAATTTTCTCTTCTCTGAGGTCTATGCACCAGTAGATGACATTTTCCATTTGGTATGGTCCAGGTTTCTGAAAAGCAACTCAAGAACATTGTTAAGGTGTCATCTTTAGTTTCTGTAGGGAACCGAACATTCTGTGGCTCTGACTTCCTTTGCTATTGTGTGAGGCTCTCCTCACCTTCTTGTTTACTAGGTTGCTTATTTACTTCTCAAGGCTAGGTAGGTGCCTGGAATTTCCCTTAAAGAAACTCAAAATGTTCCTTTATTTCCATGCTTGTGGGGGGTGGCAGGCCACCAAGAGGGGTCCCTGCTGCATCTCAAGTGTGGTCTGTTCTCTCTTGGGAACTTGTCAGATATTCTCCTTGCCTGTTGTTCTACACTTTCATGATGACTTAGCGAGCCTCTGTTTTCACCCTAGGGCCTGTTGGCTCTTGTGAGCTGTTCAAGCTGGAAACACACTAGTTTTCTTCTGGGAAATGTTTCAGAGTTATTTTTCTTAATTTTCTGTCTTCTGTATTGTTGGCTTTGTCTTTCTGCAGTTCCTAGTATTTGAATGTTGGACTTTCTAGATTGAACCTCTACCATTCTTATATTTTTCTCTTCCATCTGCCATCTCTTTTGATTTTTGTTCTACTTTTTGAGAGATTTCTTCAAATTTGCCTTCAAGCCCTTTATCTGTGATCAGGATTTTAATACATATAGAGTTCTTTGTTGTCTGAGTCAGTTTCTCTTTGTCTCTCTTCTCTCCCTCCTTCCCTTCCTATCTCTTTCTTTCATAGCATTCTGTTCTAGTTCCACGAAAGCAATATCTCCTCACACCTCTCTAAGGATATTAACCATATTTTTGAAATGTCTTCTTTCTGCACAGTTTCTGTTCACCCCAAGTGGCTTCCCCTTCCCCTGTTGCTTCTCTCTCCTGTTTACTTTGGGAGGGACTTAGCAGAACATCAGTGGGGCTTGGTAACGCTGAGCTTCCCTATAGAGTGATCCTGCTGCGACCATTCTGTTAGCAAGATTGCTGTTTCTGGCTTGTCACATTTACTAGAAAGCATCCTCTTGTCTCCCATCAGGAAGAGGGATGAAAGGCTCAGTGTTCTGGGACCTGGGTAGGATCACAGCTTTTCATGAAATTACCCTGATTTCACTCTGGCACTCTTACTTTCAGCCACACATTTCTCAACCAAGAGAGCCCGTTTGACACTTCAGGGGTGGTGAGTTCAATCACTCAGCATGTGGCGGTGGGAGGGAGCCTGGAGATCAAACCACTTTGTAAACACATCACACTCTTCCTTACAGGTGCCTGTATTACTACTTCAAGGAGGCTTCTGGAGCCACTTGCCCCCAGGCATTTGAGGATTCCTTGGGATAAACCAATTGGTTCTCACATTTTCCAGCTCTGGCCCAGATCACGCTTGTGTGTCTGTGGAGTCAGCCTCCACTCCCCTTCCGCTTTTACAGCTTCCAAACATGTTTTTGTTTTGTTTACTCTTTTGTTTTCCCCATCATTAAAAAACAAATCCCTTTGCTGTCATTTCAACGGCTCTATTAGGGAGTGAAATTACATGCATGTGTTTAAACTGCCTATTTGCCTGATTGTTGAGAAAAGTTAATTTTATGTTTGTAATTCTACAAGGAAGACTCCTTTTAAAATTTTACTTAATTTAGTGAACTGACAAAATGCCATGTGAATCTAGTTTTCTGCTTTAAACATGCATTCTTTTTTTTTTTTTTGAGACGGAGTCTTGCTCTGTCGCCTCGGCTGGAGTGCAGTGGCTTAATCTCAGCTCACTGCAAGCTCCACCTCCTAGGTTCAGGCCATGCTCCTGCCTCAGCCTCCTGAGTAACTGAGACTACAGGCGCCCGCCACCATGGCCAGCTAATTTTTTGTATTTTTAGTAGAGACGGGGTTTCACCGTGTTAGCCAGGATGGTCTCGATCTCCTGACCTTGTGATCCGCCTGCCTTGGCCTCCCAAAGGGAGGGGATTACAGGCGTGAGCCACTGCACCTAGTGAAACATGCATTCTTAACCTTTATAATACCTCCACAGTTGTAATGACAAGTTCAAAGTTATTTCTACAATATCTGACTTTGCCATTGGAGTATGAGAATGAGAAAAATTGTGCCCAATTGAATCTGACCACTTTACACCAGAGGTAGGAAGTGGTGGAAAAATTGCCCATGACTAAGACCTAAAAGGATGATTTTAAACTGGGTGCAGCTAGCTAGGAATCTTAGATCTAAAATCCTGGATAATAACCTTCCACACCACATGAAAAACCCATCTATAATCTAATGTCCCATGGGACCCAGTCTTGCCTTCAGTGAATCCCATAATAATTGCAAAAAGCAAACTCCAATTGTTACTTGCATCATTTGAAAAATAAGAGGAGATCCACTTCACAACCCAAGGCTACTCATCTAAAACCCCCCTTGCTAGCCAGGCATGGTGGTGTGCGCCTGTAATCCCAGATACTCAGGAGGTGGAGGCAGGAGAATTGATTGAACCTGTGAGGTGGAGGTTGCAGTGAGCTGGGATCGTGCCATTGCACTCCAGCCTGGGTGACAAGAGCGAAACTCTGTCTCAAAAAAGCCCAAAAAACAACAACAAAAAACCCTTGCTTCTCCTCCCCAAATAGCCCTCCAGAGTCTTCCATCCACTCCTTCTGAGGCCCAGCCCATGTGGCTCTGCTCCCCACCGTCCTTCTCCTTGTCTCTGAATTCCTTGCTACATAGCATGTTGCAGCACGTCTGTTGAATCTGCATTGCTTTATTTTTTTCTCCTGGTGCTACATCTGCTGCTGGGTCTAACCCAGAGGCTCTTTTTAGCGGGTTGGGGAGGTGGAGAGTCCGACAGGGTAAAAAGAACATTTTTCTAATCTAGCTGTGGAGTGACAGAGAGAGGGCTGGCTAGGGACATAACAAATCATATCTCCTTTATACTTCATGTAAAAGATCTGATATTATTCCAGCTGTATTTACCTGGAATAAATCCTCAAGATTAAAGCCTTATGGTTTTTTTTTTTGGGTAAGCATTTGCAGTGATAAGGCATAAGAGACATCATTTTTCATTCCTATGTTCTTTTTGCTTTTCTATTTTCACTTTCTGAAACAGAAAAGTAATGATCTATATTCTTCTTTCCTTATGTATGTGTTATCATGATTTTATTTGTTACAAATCATCATCTTCAGATAAATGTATTAGTACAAGGTTTTAGATATCAATTAATTAATTCATCCATTCATTCAACAGGCATTTGGTTCTTGTCTCTCTGGGCCTGGGCTGACATGAAACTCATTGTTATAATGGTATATGATGAGGTGGTGGAGCCAGGGCCTCAGGCAGGGATGAAGCTCAGAGGGAGAAGGTAGAGTGAGGCTGGAGGAACCTGTAAGGACCGCTGCCCCATTCTGACACCATGGCTCTTTATTAATTTTCATTATGTTTTTGAGATGGAGTTTCTCTCTGTCACCCAGGCGGGAGTGAAGTGGCGAGATCTCGGCTCACTGCAACCTCTGCCTCCCACGTTCAAGCGATTCTCCTGCCTCAGCCTCTTGAGTAGCTGGGACTACAGGTGTGCACCACCACAGCAGCTAATTTTTGTCTTTTTAGTAGAGACGGGGTTTCACCACGTTGGCCAGGCTGGTCTCAAACTCCTGACCTCAAGTAATCTGCCCACCTTGGCCTCCCAAAGTGCTGAGATTACAGACTTGAGCCACCGCACCCAGACATGGCCCTTTAAAGAAGACCTCAATGACCACTTCCCGGAGAGGAAATCTGATGCCTTTGGCAGAGAATGATTTATTTATTTACGTTGATAATAACCATCTGCTGGAGTTGAACCAAGAATTATCTATCTGCACTGAAGGAAATCATTTAGGAATATTTCTCTGTATTGCACAGCCCTGAATATAACAACATTGCGGCAACAAATACTAATTACAACAAGTATATTTGGCAGGTTGCCGTCTCGTTTACATATCTCACCTGAATGAGGCTCCTCTTTTTCCGGCCTCTCCCTGGACATTGTAAAAGAAAATAAAATTTCAGGACCCTACAAATTTTTATGCCATGGGAGAAGTTAAGCCCTGGAGACTGAGTCACGTAGCACGTTGTTTGCAATTCTGCTTCTTCTTATCGCTTAACTCTCTTACTCACTGTTCTTGTCCTAGAATTGACTAGGAGAGACCAGATACCAGATCCACCCACCTTCCAATCACTGATCTTTGTTATAGATTGAACTGCTTCATTTATTGTCCCGTACCTAACTCAGACCAGATGGTGCTCAAGACTTGATGATGTTGCAGGGTAAACCCTGAAACTGGGGCTTAGCCCAGGAGGTCACGTCGGGTTTTTGGCTTTGCACAGGAAAGAATTCAAGAGTGAGCTGACAGAGACAGTGAGAGCAAGTTTATTAAGAAAGTGAACGAATAGAAGGGCGATTACTTCATAGGCAACCCTCATGGCTGCTGGTTGGCTATTTTTATGGTTATTGCTTGATCATATGCTAAACAAAGTGTGGATTATTGATGAGTTTTCTGGAAAGTGGTGGTGAATTCTCAAAACCAGGGATTCCTCCTCTTTTTGGACCATATAGGGTAATTTCTGGAAGTTACCATGGCATCTGTTAACTGTCATGGCGTTGGTGGAGTGTCTTTTAGCATGCTAATGCACTATATAATTAGCATATAATGAGCCAGGAGGACAAGCAGAGGTTGCTTTTGTAGCTCTCTTGTTTCTAGCTGGTTTGGACCTGCTTCTCTGCCACATCAGCAGGGTCTTTGTGACCTATGTCTTGTGAAACAAAGACACAAACTCCTTTCTCAAACTTGCAGACTCCTATCTCGATGACAGTTCTGTTTTCAGTGTGGAATGTAAATATACTTTTTCTGAAAAGAAAAAAGCACTGGAGATTCTTTGGGTGCCGCTTTGCCAGCTGGAAACCTCTGTCTGGCAGTGCCTTTGCTTAGGCTTCACTTGGCTCTCGGCTTGGCGCTGGCCTCACTCCTCCCACTTAGCCTGGCAGGCTGCACTCAGTTCTTGCTACTGTCCCAGATCCTTCACCCTCTGTGGGCAAGCCAGGCGCAGAGTGGCAAAAGGTGTGTGAGCCAGTGAGCAGAGGGTCCGGCCACAGTGCACAGCCAGACATGCCGGCCGTCGTGGTGGAGTGGGCAGCTCTAGGTGCCAGCACAGGCATGGGCTCCATGTGAGGCTGCAGCTGGACCAGGCGTGCCTTGAATGGCTTCCACCTTGGGTGCTGGCTTCTGGGTGAGGGCAACACAGTGGCTCCCAGAAACTCAGAGACACAGCAACCCTGGAGCCCCAAGGGGGTGTTACAGTGGGTCACAGCTCTGACTCAGGGAGTCCCGAGGTCTGGGCTCCCAGAGAGTCACAGCTCTTCTCTCGTAGTCTGGTGAATGGGAGTACATCATCGCCTGCAACTTAGTGGGCCAGCCAGGAATATGTTTCAGCTCATTTGTGTTACAGCTTGTTCGGTCCTGCCAGTCCACTTCAGCCTGTGGCTTCTGGGCTGGCCTGGCCCCACTGCTGCTGCCTGTCACGTGGGGTGGTCACCTGGCACTGGCAGAGGGCAGGAGGGCTACAGTGTTACAGCTCCTTTCTTGCTCACTGTTTGGTGGGTCCTGGGTTCTTGTCCTGTGTCCAAGAAGAATGAGGTTACATGGACAAGCGGAGAGTGAGCAAGTCAGAGAAGAGTTTTATTGAGTGACAAAACAGCTTTTGGCATGAGAGGGGACCTGAAGTGGGTAACCCCTATCTGAAGGTGGGGAGTCCCAACATGTAGCTGAGTCTGGGGGTTTCATTGACTCAGAATGGGGGAGTGTGTGCTGACTGGTCCATAAGCAGGCCTGGAAAAAGCACCATTTGATTGGCTATAAAACATCAAGGAATTTCTCACTCAGGTCATGGACTCTACCTGGAGCTGGCTGCTTGGTTTGCAGGCTTCAGGCTGTCTACAGTTTGAAGGTCGGGTTTCACTGGGGACCTGCCCCTGTCTGCCTAGGAATTTGTCTGCCTCCTACTGCTATCAACACTTTGGCTCATCAGATTGTTGTAACTATGCATTAAGCCTTCCATAGAAAGATGTTAGGCCAGGTGCAAGTGGTTCACACCTGTAATCCTAGCACTTTGGGAGGCCGAGGTGGGCGGATCACTTGAGGTCGGGAATTCGAGACCAGCCTGGCCAACATGGTGAAACCCCATCTCTACTGAAAATACGCACACACACAAAAATTAGCTAGGTGTGGTGGCAAACACCTGTAATTCCACCTACTCGGGAGGCTCAGACAGGAGAATTGCTTGAACCCGGGAGGTGGAGGTTGCAGTGAGCCAAGATCGCGCCACTGCACTCCATCCTAGGTGACAGAGCGAGACTCCATCTCAAAAAAAAAAACAAAAAAGTAAGATGTTGAAATTCTGTTAAGTTTCCCTAAGCTTTGTTCATAGAAGCAATCCCAAACTTCTATTACACTTTGAAGCACTGAATTCCATTCCTCAGAATACATTCTTCCCAAGTGGACTGTCCTCAACTTTGTACTGTTGGGATAAATTCTCTTTAAACTAGAATTTGAACCTTTTGATTATTTTAGGTTGACAACACTGTTGGGACATCAGCTTTGAAAGAGACCTGAGAAATCACAGGCTTTGGTAGCTTTCCTTTCATGCTGGGCATCAAATTTTCCAAATTTTCCTAGTGGAGGCTCCTGCACCAGAGTCAGGATTTCTGCAGAGCTCACAGGGTGAACATGTTCTTAAGGTAAATGTGAATTAAGAAAATGCACCGACACATGAACAAACAACCTTTGCTGTCAGAGTCATTCCAATTTGCAGAATCACTGGGCTTGAAATGACTTCCCTACTCCCCGTGTTCAGGTAGAGGGGAGCCACCAACAGCTGAGAAAGGAGGCAGGAATAATCTAATTTCTGAACAACTGACCTTTGTCCAAAAGTGAGCGCTGACTGGCAACCTTGGTTTACAGTTGTGCTTTCCACCTCATACTACCCAGAGGGGGAGAATGGCAAAGCCCAGAAAACCAGCCAACCAGCAGCCACTCATCACAATCCCTGCAGTCACTCAAGAATCTGTGGGTTAGATAGAGCGTAATTTCCAGGAGGGATTATTTCACTCTCCTGTTTGAGCATACAGTTGGAATGAGGGGCCTTTGCTCTCTCTTTCCAGGAAATTTCCCCTGCAGCAGTTTTTCTGCTCTTGCTTCATTCAGCAGACATCACTGAGAACATGTTCAGTGGGAAAAGGATTGTGCCTCTGTGACTCTGTGAAATATATATTTGGGCTTCATCTGTTTCCTGGAACATGGCTCATAAAACACTTGGAATCTCCAAAGTGATAAGAGTCTTTTGTATGTCAGTGAAATGACTGCTGGTTGGGGGCCCCTGAATAGCCTCAGGATGGGGCTGGTTCCTAGGGGAACCAAACATGTGGTCAGAGGGTTGGAACTTTCAGCTCCAATGGGACCTCCTGGGAGGGGAGAGGGACTGAAGATTGAGTTGACCACCAGTGGCCAATGATGTCATCAGTCATGCCTACATAATAAAGCCTCCATGAAACCCCAACAGAACAGAGTTTGGGGAGTTTCTGGGTAGCTGAACACGTGGAGATTCCTGGGGTATGGTGTTCCCGGAGAGGGCATGGAAGTTCCGTACCCCTTCTCTCATATGCATCTCCCTAAGCAGGTCTTCATCCTCAGACATCCTTGCATAATCTGTATCCTTTTTCCTATATTTTATAATAAATGGATAGATGTAAGTGAAGTGTTACCTTGATATCTGTGAGCTGCTGTAGCAAATTAAACAAACTTAAGGAGAGGGTCATGGGAACCCGATGTATAGCCAGTGGGTCAAAAGCACAGGTTGAACAACCCGAGGCTTGGTTGGTGTCTGAAGTGGAAGAGCCCATCTTGTGGGATTGATCCCTTAACCTGTGGGATATGACCCGACATATCCCAACCTGCCTGCTAACTACAGGCAGCTTGTGTCGAAATGGAATTGAGTTATAGGACTCCCAGCTGGCATCCACTGGAGAACTGGTTGATGTGTAGGGAAAACCCCCACACATCTAATGTCAGAAATGAGTGGTGAGTGGTAGTAAGAATAGGAGAAACACCTTGGTTTTTCCTATCTTTTAGCCTCCTTCTGCCCGTAGGGGCTTAGGTCTCAAGGGGAGAGATGGCAGGTAGGGAGAGATGGCAGGGAGATAGTCCCCTCTGATTCCAGGTAGCAGGTCCTTCAGCACTGATGGTATCCCTGTCTCCATCTTCCCCATTATGGGACCCAACACTCGGCCTCCCTTAAGTTCTCACGCTGAGCAAATAGATGCCTCTGCATGCAACTGATACCCTCTGTGTTTCCCAAGAGACACAGACAACAAAGAAAAGTCAGAGGGTCCAGGGAGCCCTCAGACCACCCCTTTCCCATAGGGACCACTGCCTGCTCTCTTGTTTGCTTCCACTTCCAGGTGGCCTCTGGAGGGATGGGGACAAGGAGCTTGGTGCCTTTCATCTGTTGGGAAGGCATGTGCTCAGGCCCCGGAGGCCTGCTCATGGCCCGTGGACTACAGGTAACACGCCAGTATGATCTATGCCACCAGGAATAGCAGCAGCTCTCTGGAGACTGAAAGCTAATTCTAGGCACCCATGATGCTGGGCTCTAATGACAGCCCGGAGAGGAGGCTGCAATGGGAGCTTGTCCCCTGAGACCTGGAGCTTTGCCCCTTACAAGGCTCTGTCCTTCATGACCAGCCAGCCTCTGGTACTTGCCCCTCCAACAGCAACAAAAACAGCAATACTAGTAATCGAACTGCAAAGGGCTTCCTCGCTACCAAGCATGTTCACTTGCTTGACCTCATCCCTGCCATCCGTAGGCCTGGGGCTGAGTGTCCTGTCCCTTGAATGGGGATTCGAGGGCCTAGGTGGCCAGCTACTGCAGCAGGCCCCTGAGCCAAACTCTGAGCACAGAATCCACACTCCATGCACTGCCTGTGGTCAGAGCCTCATTCTACTTGCCCAGTTTGTTTAAATCCCACACTTCAGAACAATCACAAGTAAGTCCCTCTACCCTGAAATTGCAAAACAAATGGCCTCAGAAGAAAGAGCATGTGTGCCCATCTTTCAGGACAGGCCGGTGCCCTTCCTGGCCATTTCCACTCCTCATACAGAGCAAAGTCACCAAGTGGCAGGTTTTATGAAGTCAGCCTGTCCTGAGAACATAAAAGGTTTGACTGAAATGGGACATGTGTAAACACAGGATGTGAGTGTCTGGAGGGTCTCTGAAACCTTTTTGGGTTAACTTTCATGGCCTGCCCTGTCCTGGCCGTGCTGCGTGGCCTCAGGATCTAGTGGGGCTCATGGAAGGAGGTCTGTCGTTTTCCCTGGGAAAAATTGCAGGGTCTTCCTGTCTTTCATCATCAGGGACCTAATACACGTCCTTAGCCAGCAGTTTAAACAATTCCCAGTGAATTCTGGCCTCAGTGAAGATGATGAAAAAATGTCTGGTCACTTTTGTAAGACAGTCCTTCCTGGACCTCTGGACGTGGACGCATCTCTCTGCCAGAGGGAAGTTATCCCTTCAGATCCCCGCACTGCCTTTCTGCTTGTTGGAGCTCCTACCCAGTACTAGACAAAGACACAAACTGGCAAGCCACAGAAAAGAGACGGAAAGACTGATGCCCCCACGAGGAGATGCTAAACCTCACTTGTCATCAGAGAAATGGATCACCGGGGCATCTCTGGAATCGGAGGGGCCTGGCTGTCCACCAAAGCGGAGATCCATATGGTGGATGCAGCATCTAGGATGCAGGGGACTAGATGTTTATGAAGTGTAACCGAATCAGTTAGAAAAGGGAAACTATGCTACCTGTGACAAACAGAGAGAAGAGCATGCAGAAATATCTTGGCTATGCAAGGTTGGAGAGCAAGGAAGACACAGGCCAGGCGCAGTGCTGTGCATTATAAATCCCTGCTCTTCCAGATGCTGAGGTTGAGCTCAGGAGTTTGAGTCCAAATCTAGCCCGGGCAACATAGTAAGATCCAGTCTCTAAAAAAGAGAAAGAAGATTTAGGAAGCTGCAGACAATGAGCCTGGGAATGTTGAATGTCACTATAGGTTCTCATTCCTAGCATCGCAGTGTAGAGTGGAGAGGGGTGGCCTTGGGCTGAGACCCAGAATGTGATCCTGCAGCAGCAGGGATGGATATTGAGAGCACTGCACTGGGCGAGGAAAGCAAAACACGGGATGATACATGAGCTACGTGTGCAACATTATCATTTATGTAATTAAAAATATACGTACACATACAAGAAAACCCCACACATGGGTTGTGATGGTTAATACTGAGTGTCGACTTGATTGAAGGATGCAATATTGATCCTGGGTGTGTCTGTGAGGGTGTTGCCAAAGGAGATTAACACTTGAGTCAGTGGGCTGGGGAAGGCAGTCATCTCAGTCAGGTGGACACCATCTAATCAGCTGCTAGCGAATGTAAAGCAGGCAGAAAAACATGACGAGATGGAACGGGCCTAGCCTCCCAGCCTACATCTGTCTCCCGTGCTGGATGCTTCCTGCCCTCAAACATCAGACTCCAAGTTTTTCAGGTTTGGAACCCGGACTGGCTCTCCTTGCTCCTCAGTTTGCAGACAGCCTATTGTGGAACCTTGTGATCATGTAAGTTAATACTTAATAAACTCCTCTTTATCTATCATCTATCTATCTATTTATCTATCTATCTATCTATCTATCTATCTATCTATCTATCTATCTATCATCTATCTGTCATCTATCTATCCAATTAGTTCTGTCCCTCTAGGAGAACCCTGACTAGTACATGGGACAATGACACACACAAACCAGTCTACACAATAAAAGCCTTAGAGTGAATTCCTAATGCTGGAGGAGGGGGAAAGGTAGGGGTGTGGGGATACGAAGGGGCATAAATAAGCAACAATAACAAGAGGGGAGCCTTGTGTGGACAGTAATCCCAATGTGCCGAGAACCTCCGCCCAGAGGATTAGAAACCAACCACGCCAGCCGTGACACACTGGTGCACACCCACAGAAGGACTCTGATCCTAAAGGTGGGAAAACCAAGTCAGGAGAAGAGGTGGAATAACCGGAAGTCTCTGTGCTGCTGGTGGGGATGCGGACTGATACAGCCATGCAGGAAATTGAATTTGGCTGATTGCACTAAAGCTGAAAAAGTGCACATCTAGGAATTCCAAGGTGTATCCCAACAGATCCTATGTTACCCAAAGACAAGACCAGGAATTTGCATAGCAAAAATCGTTGTAACAGGTCCTTACTGGGAATAGCTCCATCACCCCTCAGAAGTAGAATGCGTAAATCATTTGTAGTATATTTACATAACAGGATACTACGCAGGAACAACCTGCAACTACGTACAATAGAGATGAATCTCAACAATTAACGTGGAGGAAAAGGAGCCAGACACACAGGTACATACTGTATGTTTCCATTGATAGAAAATACAAAAGCAGAGAAGATTCATCTGTGTTTGTTAGAAGTCAGGTAGTGCTCGCTCTTGGTGGAGGGGTGGTTAGAAATGCAAAGGGCACCCAAGGGTGCGGCTGGGGTGGCTGGGAGTGCTGGAGGCGTTCTGCATCTCCATCTAGGTGCTGGTTACACGGCTGTGTTCACTTTGTGAAAATCCATCAGGCCCTTCATTTCTGTTAACTTTCAAATAAACAATCAAAAAAGAAAGAAAGAAAAGCAATTTAAATTGTAGTAAGGAGGCTGGGAGCAGTGGCTCATCCCAGCACTTTGGGAGGCTGAGGTGGCTGGATCACTTGAGGTCAGGAGTTCGAGACCAGCCTGGCCAATATGGTGAAACCCCATTTCTACTAAATTAAAAAAATTAGCCAGGCATGGTGATGTGGCCCGTAATACCAGCTACTTAGGAGGCTGAGGTAGGAGAATCACTTGAACCTCGTGGGTGGAGGTTGCAGTGATCTGAGATTGTGCCACTGCACTCCAGCCTGGGTGACAGGGCAAGACTCTGTCTCAAAAAAAAAAAAAAAAAAATTGTAATGAGGCATTAAAAGAAATACAAATAGTAAGACAGAAGGCAGAAGAAATTTTGCTTATTGACAAAATCTCAGCACTTTGGGAGGCCAAGTCGGGTGGATCATGAGGTGAAGAGATCGAGACCATCCTGGCCAAGATGGTGAAACCCGGTTTCTACTAAAAATACAAAAATTAGCTGGGCGTGGTGGCACACAACTGTAGTCCCAGCTACTTGGGAGTCTGAGGCAGGAGAATTGCTTGAACCCAGGAGGCGGAGGTTGCAGTGAGCTGACTGAGATCGTGCCACTGCAATCCAGCCTGGCGACAGAGCGAGACTCTGTCTCAGAAATAAAAATAAAAATAGAAATAGAAATAAAATAAACAGACTGAGGGCTTACCACATGTGGGGTCTGGGATCAGACCACAGAGATAGACCGACTTGATTCCTGTTTGTGGTAATGGACACAGCGAACAGACATACACATGTATGCTCGTACACACGCATGCTTACACATATAAATGGGTGTACACACACACATGTGCGCTCTTGGCCACTTTCTATTCTGACTTTTCTGCACCCTGAATTTCTCATGTCACCGCATCTGTTGCTGACTACTTTATATTCATACATTAGGTCTTCTCCTGACTTCCCGTTGCTCAGGTCAAAAGCTGTGGAGTCATCTCCAGTGCCTGTTGTTCCTCACATCCCAGACCCCGTGCTTTGGGAGGCATCTATCTCGAACTGCCCACTCCCATCCTCCTCGCGCCCCCTTACCTCTCACTTGCACGGTCACAGTTGGCTCTCCAACGGATTCCCAGTACCCACTCTTGACTCCCTGTAATGCTTTGTCCATGCAGCCACTCGAATGAGCCTTCTGAGGTTTAAATTGGATCATGTGGTGTTGCTGCTTCTCAGTGCCTTTAGACTAAAGCCCAGTCCTCTCCCAACCGCTCTGCTGCTCCCCTGTTTCTCTGCACCTCCCTTTCTCCCCTCCAGACACACCACCCTCTTCTCTCAAGAGCTTGTGGCTGGCTGGGCGTTCTCTTAGGAACATCCTTCCCCACCTCTTTGCAGTCATCACTCTGCAATTGTTCGCACCTCTGCCTAAATATCTCCTCAGAGGATCCTTCCCTGACCCTCTCATTCAAAACTGGCACCTGACTTCTAGTGCACTTGAGTTTCATCAAAGCCCTTCTCTGGGTCGGGCGTGATGGGTCACACCTGTAATCTTAGCACTTTGGGAGGCTGAAGTGGGTGGATCACTTAAGGTCAGGAGTTTGAGACCAGCCTGTCCAACATGGTGAAACCCTGTCTCTACTAAAAATACAAAAATTAGCCAGGTGTGATGGCACATGTCTGTAATGCCAGCTACTCGGGAGGCTGAGGCAGGACAATCGCTTGAACCTGGGAGGCAGAGGTTGCCGTGAGCTGAGATAGTGCCATTGCACTCCAGCCTGGGGGACAAGAGCGAAACTCCATAAAAAAAAAAATACCCTTCTCTAATGTTGTCTGTCTATCTATCTATCTATCTATCTATCTATCTATCTATCTATCTATCATCTATGTAGAGCTATCATCTGTTTATCTGTCATCTGTCTATTATCTATCATGTATATATGTACAATGTATGTACGTATCTGTTTTTTTTTTTGAGATGGAGTTTCACTCTTGTCACCTAGGCTGGAGTGCGGTGGTGCGATCTCAGCTCACTACAACCTCCGCCTCCCGGGTACAAGCGAGTAGCTGTGATTACAGGCATGTGCCACTATGCCTGGCTAATTTTGTATTTTTAGTAGAGACGGGGTTTCTCCGTGTTGGTCAGGCTGGTCTTGAACTCCTGACCTCAGGTGATCTGCTCGCCTCGGCCTCCCAAAGTGCTGGGATTACAGATGTGAGCCACCGTGCCCAGCTGTATCTGTCTACTAATTTGTCTAATCTATTATCTGCCTTTTATTTATCTTTCTCTTTCTCATCTATCTTTATCTCTGTTAATCATCTGTCCATTATACATTTATTGATACTTCTTTTTCTTTAGATCTCTCGATTCTTATTTTGATTTTATTTTGGTAAGAAGACTTCACATAAGATCTCCTCTCTTAGCAGATTTCTAGTTGACAATACAGTATTGCCAACTATAGGCACAATGCTTTGTAACAGATCTCTAGAACTTACTCATGTTGCACACATGAAACTTCATATCCACTGAGTAGCAACCTCCCATTTTCTCCTCCCCCAGCCTCTGGCAACCACCATTCTACTCTATTCCTGTGAGTTTGACTGCTTTAGACACCTTCTATATGTGGAATCCTGCGGTATTTGTCCTTCTGCACCTGGTTTATTCCACTGAGCATGATATCCTCAAGGTTCGTTTGTGTTGTCACAAATGGCAAGGTTTCCCTCTTTTGTGAGGCTGAATAATATTCCATGATACGTGTGTGCCACATGTTTTATCTGTTCATCTGTCGATGGACATGATGGTTATTTTTCCATCTTGGCTATCGTGAATAATCCTGCAGGGGACTTGGGACTGCAGGTATCTTTCCCAGATCCTGATCTCAATTCTTTTGGATAAATACCCAGAAGTAGGATTGCTGGATCATATGAGAGTTCTATTTTTAATTTTTTGAGGAATTGTTCCATATTGTTTTCCATAGCAGCTGCATCATTTTGCATTGCCACCAACAGGGTACAAGGGTTCCAATTATTCCACATCCTCTCCAACACTTGTATTTTAATTTTACTTTTTTAAAAAAAATTTTTGAGATGGACTCTTGCTCTGTCTCGCCCAGGCTGGAGTGTAGTGGCATGATCTCGGCTCACTGCAGCCTCTGCCTCCCAGGTTCAAATGTTTCTCTTGTCTCAGCCTCCCAAGTAGCTGGGATTATAGGCGCCTGCCACCACACCTGGCTAATTTTGTATTTTAGAGACGGGGTTTCACCATGTTGGCCAGGCTGGTCTCGAGCTTCTGACCTCAGGTGATCTGCTCGCGTCGGCCTCCCAAAGTGCTGGGATTACAGGCATGAGCCACCGTGCCTGGCCAACATTTGTATTTTTGTTGTTGTTAACAATGGCCATTCTAACAAGTGTGAGGTGATATCTCATTATGATTTTGATTTGAATTTCCCTGATAATTATGATGTTGAACATGTTTTCATATACCTGTTAGCCATTTGTATGTTTTTGGAGAAGTGTTTATTCAAGTCCTAATCCCATTTTTAACCGAGTTATTAGTTTCTTGTTTTTTTGTTTGTTTGTTTTTTTGCTATTGAGTTGTATGAATTCCTTATATAATTTGGAAATTAGCCCCTTATCAGATATACGGTTTACAGCTATTTTCTCCCATTGCATAGGTTGCCTTTTCACTCTGTTGATTGTTTTCTTTGCTGTGTTGAAGCTTTTCAGCTTGATGTAATCTCACTTGTCTATTTTTGCTTTAGTTATCTGTGCTTTTAGTGCCAGATCTGTTAAATCATTGCCAAGGCCAATGTCATGAAGATTTCCCTTATGTTTTCTTTTCTTTTCTTTTCTTTTTTTTTTTTTTTTTTGAGATGGAGTCTTAGTCTGTTACCCAGGCTGGAGTGCAGTGGAGTGAACTCGGCTCATGGCAACCTCTGCCTCCCGGGTTCTAGTGATTCTCCTGCCTCAGCCTCCCAAGTAGCTGGGACTACAGGCACCGGCCACCACACCCGGCTAATTTTTGTATTTTTAGTAGAGACGGGGTTTCACCTTGTTGGCCAGGCTGGCCTCAAACTCCTGACCTCAGGTGATCCACCCAGCTCGACTTCCGAAAGTGCTGGGATTTCAGGCGTGAGCCACCGCGCCCGTCCAATCCCTTATGTTTTCTTTTAGGAGTTTTACAGTTTCAGGTCTTACATTTAAATCTTTAATCCATTTTGAGTTGATTTTTGTGTATGGTGTAGACAAAGGGCACATTTCATTCTTTTGCATGTTTCATTCTTTTCTGGTTTTCCCAACACCACTTACTAACTTCTTTCATCAAAGTTTGTAGTTTTCAGTGTTCAAGTCTTTCATCTTTTTAGTTACGTTTATTCCTAAATATTTTATTACTTTTGATGCTATTGAAAGTGGTAATTATCTATCTTTCTATCTAATCTATTATCTATCTATCATCTCTCTATCATTTCTAATCTATGATCTATTATCTATCTATCTATCTATCTATCTATCTATCTATCTATCTATCTATCTATCTATCTTTCTAATATGTTTTCTTTCTCCACAGACAGACTGTGACTTCCTTGAGAGCAGAAATTCCATCTGCCTGGTTGATAGAACTGGTGTGTAGTAGACTTTCTATAACTATTTGCTGACTTATTGAATTCTTTTTTTTTTTTTCTGGAGGAGTCTTGCTCTGTTGCCCAGGCTAGAGTGCAGTGATGCAACCTGGGCTCGCTGCAACCTCTGCCTCCCAGGTTCAATAGATTCTCCTGCCTCAACCTCCTGAGTAGCTGGGATTACAGGCGCCTGCCACCATCCCCAGCTAATTTTTGTATTTTTAGTACAGACAGGGTTTCACCATGATGGCCAGGCTGGTCTCGAACTCCTGACTTCGTGATATGCCCGCCTCAGGCTCCCAAAGTGCTGGGATTACAGGCATGAGCCACCACACCTGACCTTGAATTCTTTTTAATGTCTATGCAGCATGTGAAAGTGGGCATACTATAATTTCTTCTCTACAGTCCTTTGTTGATTGAATTGATGCCAGTCTTTAACTATTACTGCAATAAATGTCCTCGTATAAATGCCAACCAGGACTTTTGTTGGACTACAGTTAACTTGAAGAAGAATTGGTAAAAGAGTAAAAAAAGTGATTCATCTCTGTTTTTCTAAACAGTGTGCCAGTGTCCCATCCTGACTTAGGAATAATCTGTCTTTCTCCCACAAATACAATAAAACACTAATATATAAGGCACTAATCTCTCACTTGCACCACAAGGGCCTTGAGCTGTGACTTAAGTATCAGGCCTTTCTTCTCTGTGTGGGGAGCAGCCCAGACTCCAGGCCAGCCCCTGCACTCTCTCCATCGGGTTGCTCTCCACTCCCTACAGCACGGTCAAGACCAGCCTGAGTTGAGGGAGGCACTGATGCTCAGAATTCAGGGGGACCCTCACTTGGGTGACGCTGGGTGCCAGTCCCTCCTTAAATTTTGCAACCTAGGTACCTGGCTTGCCTCACCCAGTCCCAGCCCTGCCCCCAACACAGGTCGTGTTCTTACTGTGTGACCACAGATGGTTACTACCCTGGTTGGAGCCAGGCTGGGCTGGGGGATACCCAGGGGAAGTGACTCGCTTTTAAGTTAGAGATGATCAGGTACACGGAATTCCCTAGAGCCCAACACTGCAGCCACAGGCACATGCGACTATTTGAGCACAAGAAATACGGCTAGTGCAACTAACTGCATCTTTAACGATGGCTTATTTTAATTAATTTAAATTTAAACGCTCACATGTGGCTAGTGGCTACTGAGTGGGATGGCACAGGGGGATCCCCACTCTGCACTTCAGCTTTCCTCTCTCTGGCCAAGACTTGGTCACATGGCTGTACTTGAGTAGAGACAGCCTGGGGGTGTCGTCCTTGGTCAGACAGCCATGAACCCAGCTCCGCACCGGGGAGAATGAGAGGCAGGCCTGGTGCCACTGAAAAGACTGACGGGACACTGGGCCCCCCAGGGGATCAGCAGTGGTGGCCACAACCTCGAACTCTGAGTTACCTGCATCGGCGTTATCTTTCCAAATTTATGTTTATACATGGGCCTCTTTCCGGTCTTTCCATGGAGTCCATCAATCTGTTTGTCTTATCAAGCTATTTTAATTTCTGTGTCATTATAATGTTTTATCATCTGGTAGAGCAAATCTTCCCTGTTTCTTCTTCTTTTGCAGAACTTCTTTGGTATTCCCACATGTTTAGTTTTTCTGCAATAAGCTAAATGTCAATATGTAGTTCAGAAGAGAATCCTGCTGTGTTTACATCAATCCACATTCATTCCATATTCGTTTATAATAATTTATAACATGGTTTGATGAGAATCCACTTGGTTACATCACGGAGGCTTCGATCCAACAAGAAGATCTGAGTTATCTTTTATTCAAATTTTGTTTCATGACTCTTGATGAATTTTTCTTTTCTTTTTTTTTTTTTGACAAGGTCTCACTCTCAGCCAGACTGGAGCGCAGTGGCACACTCATGGCTCACTGCAGCCTCAACCTCCCAGGCTCAAGCGATGTTCCCACTTCAGCCTCCTGAGTAGCTGGGAATACAGGCACGCACCACCACACCAGGATAATTTTTTTGTATTTTTTCTGTAGAGACTGGGTTTCGCCACATTGCCCAGGCTGGTCTCGAACTCCTGGTCTCAAGTGGTCCTCTTGCCTCCGCCTCCCAAAATATTGGGATTACATGCGTGAACCCCCATGCCTGGCCCACTTGCTGGAGTTTTAATGTTTTTTCCATACAAGTCTGCATGGCTTGCAACTTTTCACATATGTTATTGCTGTTGTCATTGTAAAGATAATCCTTTCTTCCTTTTTTTTCTTCCTTCAAACTTTATATATAGAAAAGAAGTTCTGTGTAGCATGTAGTTTCTTGCCGGCCACCTTATTGTTTTTAAGGCATTTCAGTTGTATCTGGATTTCCCAAGCACATGGAGGTACCATCTTTCAATTTTGTCTTCCTTTGTATAATTTTTCATCTCTTTGGCTTTTCTCTTGCCTTAAATTGACATTTAATAATGGCAGAGGCGTAATGAAAATATGTCTGGTGTTTTGGTCTCAAGTTTAACACTTATTTTTGGCTGAAGATATGCTCTTTATAATAATATGCACTTATTGTTATTAAGTGTTTTAAAATTTTAATCAGGAATGCTGAATTTTTAAAGTGCCATTTTAGCTGTATGCAGACAATTATGTGGTTTTCCTTCTTTGACTTATTAATATGTGAATTATGTTAATAGATTCTTAATTTGAATTTTCTTTGCATTACTGTGGGATAAATTCTATTTGGCCATGGTTTATTATTATTTTAATGAGTTTTAGAATTAGATTTGCTAATATTTTATTTAGGTTATTTGCAGAGATTGTTTTTTGTATGCTGTTTCTTCTGCCCTTTTTGCCCCCAGATCTTGCCAGTCCCAGCAATGTGCAGTCTTTTCTGAAGGTCTCTGCAGGGGCCTCATGTCTGCAAACCTCGATGCCCATTCAGGGCTTCATCCACCCACCCGCGTAGTTTGCAGTGTACTCGGTGGTTTTTCATAGGGTGCCACTCTTGATTTTGCTTGTTTTAATTTTTTAAAATTAATTAACTTTTGATTTTTATTTTTATTTTTATGTTTGACACAAAGTCTTGCTCTGTTGCCCAGGCTGGAGTGCAGTGGCGTGATCTCGGCCCACTGTAACCTCTGCTTCCCAGCTTCAAGTGATTCTCTTGCCTCAGCCTCCCAAAAAGCTGGGATTACAGGCACACACCACCATCCCGGCTAATTTTGGTATTTTTGTAGAGATGAGGTTTCTTCATGTTGGCCAGGCTGATCTCAAACTCCAGACCTCAAGCAATCTCCACGCCTTGGCCTCCCAAGGTGCTGGGATTACAGGCGTGAGCCACCATGCCCGGCAGGTTTAACTTGTTTTTAATTTTCAAAGATGTGCTTTTCTTTTTGGTGAATAGAGTATGGAGATGTACTAGGTTTGAATCCTTTATTTAGATGCAGACTCCTGGGCAAGTTTATTTACCTCATCATGCGTCAATTTCCTCATTTGTAAAATAGAGGTAATTAGCAAACTTATCTCATAAGGTTGTTGGGGGAATAGATGGATTGTGAATATATGCAGACTTCTTAGAAGAGCATCCAGCAACCAGCAAACATTATGTAAATGCTTGGTTCATTTGGCTAGCTTCAGAGAATCTCAGGTTTAACAGGAAGAGTCCAATACCGGTTTTTGTTTTGTTTTGTTTTGTTTTTTGAGATGGAGTCTCACTCTGTCGCCTAGGCTAGAGTGCAGTGGAGGGATCTTGGTTCCTGGGTTCAAATGATCCTTCTGCCTCAGCCTCCCGAGGAGCTGGGATTACAGGAGTGTATCACCATGCCTGGTTAATTTTTGTATTTTTAGTACAGACAGGATTTCACCATGTTGGCCAGGCTGGTCTTGAACTCCTGACCTCAGGTGATCCACCTGAGTTGGCCTCCCAAAGTGCTGGGATTACAGGTGTGAGCCACTGGTGCCAGGTCCCCGATACTGTTTTGATGCCTCCCCTCCCCTCCCCTCCCCTCCCCTCCCCTTCCCTTTCCTTTCCTTTCCTGGAGTCTTGCTTGGTTGCCCAGGCTGGAGTGCAGTGGTGTGATCTTAGCTAACTGCAATTTTTACCTCCTGGGTTCAAGCGATTCTCTAGCTTCAGCCTCCTGCGTATCTGGGACTACAGGTGCGTGCCACCATGCCAGACTAATTGTTGTATTTTTAGTAGAGATGGGGTTTCACCATGTTGTCCAGGCTGGTCTCAAACTTTCAGGTGATCCACCCACCTCGGCCTCCCAAAGTGCTGGGATTACATGTGTGAGCCACGCGCCTGGCCCTGTTTTGATGCTTTCGAATGATCAGAGCTTGGAGTTATAGGTGCTTTGGAAGATGCCTCCACTGTGTAGGAAGAATGTTGAGGCCTGTACATGGGAAAATCTTAAAGATCTTAATAATCTTAAAGCTAGTTGGCAGAATCAGAACTGATGTTTTATTTTTCTGTTGAAATTCCCTTTCTCTCCTACCACAATTTGGCTCTGGTAACCGTGCTGCGCGTGTGGAGTGGGCAGGGAACCTTGTGATTCCACCGTTGCTATGGAAAGAGCTCCTGTTTCCAAGCAAGGGTTGAATTAAACTCAATGGCAAGTTCCTGTGTCAGTGGGTTTAGTCCAGTCCTGTGTAATTCACCAAGGGTTTTGCTCCATCAGGAGGAGGGGCCCAGTCCCACCATGAGGCCTTGAACACCTGGGGGCATCTCACTGGGCAACACCTGGGGGCATCTCACTGTACATTCCCACATACAGGCCTTTGAAAGAAAAGAAAAGAAAAAGAAAAGAAAGCATCAAAGAAAGGAAAGCAGGCCAGTCCTCCTCAGAATTGTGCCTTGCCCATTTAAAGTCTCCACCAGAGACCTTCAGCCAGGAGAGGCAGGACCACATCTATTCAGAGAAACATTTCCATCATCAGAGGGCACGCAGGGAGGGGGTGGAAACATAACTCGGTTACAGGGTGCCCGACTTTGAGTCCTGGCCACACAGGGTCCATGTTTATCTCTTCCTTACAGACTTAAGTGGCCTCTGGTCCCCAAACAAATGAAGAAGGTGAGTAGGTGTCCCAAGGCTGAGGAGCATGTGCCCCGAGAAGGCAGTTTCTCCCTCCCTCAGTCTCCCATAGCCCACCTCCAGACAGATGCATCTGTAGCACTAGAACCTTTAACACTTTTGGTAGCGTTGTTTCTGGGGCATGCACTCATTCATTCACTCTGTTGTATTATGGGGGGCCTTCTCTATCCCAGCCCTTGTGCCTGCTCTTGGGACACACATGTTCTGACTCTGTGGATGAGTGGAGTAGATCCTAGCTGGGGACAGCTCCTAGGGCCCTCCTGCAAACCCCTGTTCGGCCTCCCACCCACAGCAGGAAACAAGCCTGAAATGGGCCATGGGGGAGTATTCACAGAGCAGAAATCAGAAGACACTTCTAAGTGGCAGCTCCTCCTGCAACTGGATGTTAAACACGCACAGCACATCTGCAGGTAGTCACACATGTGACAAGTGACAGGCATTTGGAGATGCCCTTGGACCGGGTGAGCCGTGCCCCCACTAGGCGACATGCTCAGCAGTGGAAGCTCCTTCCGGCTGGAAGGAGTGGCCAACTCTGGCAAACCACAGGCGATTGCCCTGTGCCGCAACCTGGGTGTTGGGAGGTGAAGGGGGATCATGAGCTTCCCTCCGAGGTGAGGCTGAACTTTGCTTTAATGACGGACACCTTAGATCTCCATCCTCCGTGTCACCCTAGTGGTATCTGAGTTAGGAGAAGGAAGCCCAGCACTTTGACGGCACCCTCAATATTCTTCTTTAGTTCTCCTGGTGAAGAGGCGCCCAAAACAGAGATGGATTTAAATCAAGTGTGGCTGGGATGTGCTCACAGGCTGGTGCTATAAGCCTCAGTCTGTGTCCACAGGAGGCCATTGTGCAGAGACTTTGGTGCCAGCACTGCAGCCTCTGTTCTGCACTGTTGAAATTGGCACCCTGTGTGGGCCTCGATAATCTTGCTCGTTCCCATTAAAATGTCCAGTTAATATTGCCTGAAGGGCAGAGTTACCTGTGGACCAGGGAGTTCCCATGTGAGGAGCAATTACTAGCTTGCTATTGAACATTAATGGAAATTGTTCCTATGATTGATTGAAGGACATAAAATAGTCAATTTTTTTTTTTTTTTTTCAGACAAGGTCTTGCTCTGTCACCAAGGCTGGAGTGCAGTGGTGAAATCTCAGCTCACTGCAGCCTCTACCTCCTCGGCTCAAGCAATCCTCCTACATAAGCCTCCCAGATAGCTGGGGCTATAGGTGTGCACCACCACGCCCAGCTAATTTTTGTATTTTTTGCTCAGCCTTCCAAAGTGCTGGGATTACAGGCATGAGTCATTGTACCTGGCCATATAGTAGTCTTGAAATGTGAAATACTCAATGTCTTGGGTGATATTGGTGAGGTGCTGTAACAGAGATCGGTGCCCCAAAGAGTTCCATAATAAAATGGAAATGTTTTATGTAGTATCATCACACTGGCGGATTGAACAGAGTTACTCATTGCACTCAAGAACAGGTAGTCGAATGCATGGAAATGGTAGACTGGTGGTTGCCAAGAGCAGGGGGAGGGGAAATGGGGCATGGTTTTTAGTGGGTATGAAAATGTTCTGGAGATGGGTTGCCCAACAGTGTGACTGGTGGTTGCCAAGAGCAGGGGGAGGGGAAATGGGGCATGGTTTTTAGTGGGTATGAAAATGTTCTGGAGATGGGTTGCCCAACAGTGAAGACATACTGACCACTGCTGAACTGTACACTAAACTGTTTAGCATGGTATTACATTATGAGCATTTTGCCACAATTTTAAAAAAGATCTGTATAGACAGTTCTCCAAAGAAAATATACAAGTGGTCAAAAAGTATGTGAAGAGGTGCTAAACGTTAGTAGTTATCAAAAAAATGCAAATCCAAACACCGTGAGATACCACCTCCCTGCCACTAGCATGGCTAGAATGAGAAAGACTATTAATAACAAGTATTGGTGAGGATGTGGAGCCTCTGGAACATCTGTATTCCTGCTGGGATTGTAACATGGTGAGACCTCTTTGTAAAACAGTTTAGTGGTTTCTTTAAGAAGTTAAATGTTTTCATATGGTCCAGCAATTCCATATATATATATATATATATATATATATATATATATATATATATATATGCCTTTCTGGGGCATATATACAAATGTTCCTAGCAGTGTTATTCACCATTGTTAAATACTGGAAGCAAGCCATATGTCTGTCAATTGATGAATGGATACACAAATGTGGTATCATACTGTAAACCAAAGAGTATCTGAGACAAGTCTCAATCAATTTAGGAAGTTTATTTTGCCAAGGTTAAGGACATGCCTGTGACACAGCCTCAGGAGGTCCCGATGACATATGCTCAAGGTGGTCAGGACACAGCTTAGTTTTACACATTTTAGGGAGACATGAGACATCAATCAATATATGTACGGTGTACATTGGTTTGGTCCAGAAAGGTGGGACAACTCGAAGCAGGGAGGGAGCTTCTAGGTCATAGGTACATAACAGGCAAACGATTGCATTCTTTCGAGTTTCTGATTAGTTGTTCCAAAGGAAGCAATTAGATGTGCATTTATGTCAGTGTGCAGAGAGTTGACATTAAGCTCTGTCTGTCCTTCGTCCACAGGAATTTTAGTAAGAAATAGAGCAGTGGAGATTTTGAGGCGGGAGCTTCCTTATACAGCATATTTGGGGCTGGATCCTTAGGAAGAGGATTTTTAGCTGATCTGAGTAGAGGGAAGGAGCCAGCTTGTGGGGGAGAGGAATGTTTTCCAGACTTGAACAGATTTTTGCAAAGACTGGAAACTTGCAGAGGGCCAGGGACGGGGGATCCTGGCAGAGGCCCGGTGGTCTGAACACATGTGTTTGCAGATGTAGGGCCTGTCCCCTGCCATCCTGAGGGCATAACTCTAAGGACAGTGCTGTTTTTCCAAAGGGCACATGTTGCATAACTTGCTTTAAATCATTTCTTTTTGTAGGACTCTTTGATTTAGAAACCACATTTTCAAGCTTAAAAGGAGGTCATTAAAAGATCTGGCATTAAGCTCACCCTCCCCTTCTTATTCCTTTGATGCCATTGCTGTGAATTAGGTGAGGGAAAGATACTGAAGAGGAGTTGGACACCCTGAGAGTGCAGCTGTTCTCCCGCCGCACCACCCCAGTCCTGCATTCTGCGAGTCTTTGCTCATCAACCATGTGCTGGAACCATGTGGCTCAGCAGTCCTACTGCTGGGTATGTACCCGAAAGAAAGGAAAAGGAAACCAGTATATTGAAGAGATATCTGCACCCCCCTATCTACTGCAGCACTGTTCACAACAGCCAAGATTTGGAAGCATCCTAAGTGTCCATCAACAGATGAATGGATAAAGAAAACGTGGTACATAAAAACATGGTACATAAACACAATGGAGTACTCCAGCCTTTAAAAAAATGAGATTCTGTCATTTGCAATAATATAGATGGGACTGGAGGCCCTTATGTTAAGTGAAATAAGCCAGGCACAGAAAGACAAACATCACATGTTCTCACTTATTTGTGGGATCTAACGATCAAAACAATTGAACTTTTGGACATAGAATGGAAGGTTGATTACCAGAAGCTGGAATGGGTAGTGGGGTTGGGGGGAAGGTGGGAATGATTAATGGGTACAAAAAAATACAAAGAATAAATAAGACCTAATCTTTGATAGCAGAGCAGTGTGACTACCGTCAATAATCATTTGATTGTACATTTAAAAATAACTATAACTATGATTGCATTGTTTGTAACACAAAAGATAAATGCCTGAAGGGATGAATACTCCGATTCTTCCTGATGTGATTATTACGCATTGCATGCCTGTATCAAAACATCTCATGTACCCCATAAATATATGCACCTACTATGTACCCACAAAAACTAAAGATAAAAAAATTAGGCCAGGCATGGTGGCTCACGCTTGTAATCCCAGCACTTTGGGAGGCTGAGGCGGGTCAATCACAAGGTCAGGAGTTCGAGATCAGCCTGGTCAACACGGTGAAATACCCTCTCTACTAAAAAATACAAAAGATTAGTTGGGTGTGGTGGCATGCGCCTGTAATCCCAGCTACTTGGGAGGCTGAGGCAGGAGAATTGCTTGAGCCGGGGAGGCGGAGGTTGCAGTGAGCTGAGATTGTGCTACTCAACTTCAGCCTGGGCCGCAGAGCGAGACTCCGTCTCGGAAACAAACAAAAAAACCAACCAAACAAAATATTGAAAAACACAAACAAAAACCCAATGCGCTAGACCCTCCCGACACGTGAGCCCACAGCGATGGACCTAGACTTCTCAAGATTTCTCTACTCCTTTTATACCCGGTTCAACAGGTGGCTGTTTCTTTCTCATTTGGAGGCTCACACCTATGTGGTGGCCTTGGACCCCCAGCTCCCACGTGGGCCAGGTTTCCCCGTGACCTCCAAGGCCTTCCGAGTTCTCCCTGTGCAGGGTGAGCAAAGAGCTTGTCTGCTGAAGATAAAGACTCTCAGGGGTGCTTGCTGAAGGAAGGAGAGAGACCTCCAGTTTGCCAGCAGGTGACAAGGGAGACATGTCTGCTCTCCTTAGGGGAGAAGGGGAAGAGCAAGAATGGCCAATGGAGGTGCAGGAGGGGCAGCTATTCCTTGGGGCCCACAGGCCTGGAAGGATGCTCCTGAACTTGTGTCTTCTTGGCTGGGACTGCTCCCTTCCCCACCAGCCCCGCAAAGGGAAAGGGCAGAGCTTGTTTTCCTGGGACTATGGGGTAGACTAGAGGCAGCCTGTGGCCGGGAGGTCGGCCGTGCTTTCCTCTGGGTTCTCTGGGACGTAGGAGCCTGAGCACCAGACACTGCCCCTGCCATGTTCCTGCCTGAGTGTCTCCATGAAGTGCTTCTTCTCGGCCATGCTTAAGGGGCTTCAACACTGTGTTCCCTGCAGCCTTATCGCCAACTGGGGTGAGCCATCCCCCATAGAGTGGTAGGTAGGGGGATCCCAGCTCCCATCCCCCAAGCTCCAGGCTACTGCTTATGGCTTCCCTCAAGGTAGAGGGTGAGGGAGGGTCCTTGCAAAGTGTCCCGGCCATGAGGAGCAGAGGGGAGGCAGGGGAGTGGGGTGCCTGTTTTGAAACAGGTTGAAGCACACACAGCTGCCATCCAGAGAGGGAGGTCTGTCAGAGCCCCAGACAAGTGAGAGGGGTAAAGTGCGTGGATTGCTGAACAATTCTCAGCATTAGGAAGAGGAATTAGCTCCCTGATTCCTTTCCTGGATGCTTATTTCTACTGCTCATGGATGGGGAGTGTGTGTTTGTGGCTGGGGGCGGCATGAGACCATCAGGTGTTTGTGGTGCACCCCTAGGCAGGGGTTCAGACAGCCCTGCACAGACAATGGACACGGTGGTCTCTGTCCCAGGTGAGCATCTCTACGGTCCTAAGAGAAGTGCCAGCTCAGGCTGCCTCACATGATACCACAGGCTGGGCGCTCAAGTGGCAGCCATTCATTCTCTCACTGTTCTGGAGGCTGAAGTCTGAGATCAAGGTGCTGGCAAACCTGGTTTCTGATGAAGGCCTGCTTCCTGGCTTGTGGACACTGTGTCCTCACATGGCCTTTCCCTTTGTGCTTATGTGTAGAGAGAGAGAGAGAGAGAGAGAGAGAGAAGAGCAAGCAAGTGCGGCACCATGCATCTCTTCCTCTTCTTCTAAGCATGCATCATCATATTGAATCAGGGACTCACTTATGACCTTATTTCAAAAGTGTGAGTCCCTGATCCAGTATGTCCTTCCAAGGGCCATTCCAAGCCATATTGGGGTTTAGAGCATCAACATATGAACTATGGGCACATGATCCTGTCCATAACAAGAACCCTGGGTGGCTGGGAGTCATCAATGCTTAGAAACCCTGGGTCCAGCAGTGGGTCCGGCAGCAAGAAGCCACTGTTGGAACTGCTGTGTCCTGCTGTGGGACCCGCCCATAGGCACAGGCCCCGCCATTGTATTCAGTCCTCATGGAACTCTGTGTCCAGTGTCTTCACGGTGGAGAAATTGGGAAGGCTTCATGTGAAATGACTGTGAATTTGGGAAATGTCGCTAGGAAAACAAGAGCAGGGTGGTAGAGAGCACCCCTGGCAATGTTCTCAAGCCTACACAGTGCAGGTGCTGTTAATCTCCAAGAGAAAATGGGGTTCCATCACAACCAAAATAACTGGACTTAGGATAAGAGACACCTGTCCTCAAGGCGAGGGTTCCCGGAACCCAGGTGGACTGCGCTGGATCCCAGGTGGAGACGGGCACAGCGGCTCCCAGGGGTACAAATCTCCCTTGCCTGAAGCAGTCCCTGCTGGTCCTGGAGTGGTCCGTGCTGCCTGTCCAGGATCTTTGTAGTTGGACAAATGTGTGAATTTGGATACAAATAATGCAGAAAAACAGGTATCTACTGATCTGGCTTCTTTCTTTCTTTTTAGTAATAGAATTTATTTGGTAATCAGTTACTTATCAATTACAGGACATTTGGGAAATAAGCATAATCTGCCACCCGCCACTCAGGACTGGCTGTTGCCGCTGGCTGCCTATTTTCTCTTCCTTCCGGCTGGATTTCAAGTTGGGAAGTAAGGTCCGGCTGGTCTGCTGGGAGCCGCCGGCCAGGCCTACCAGCTGCTCCACACTGCCCCCTCGTGGTCATCCGCTAGGCCGCCGGCCCCGGCCTCCGGAAGGCTGGACGCTCAGCCCCATTTCCTGACTTTCTTAGGAGGCAGGAACTGGTGGAGAAGTTCAGCCTCGACTGGGGCTCAGACATTGTCCACAGGCCTTTCTGACCCACCTGGACTCCATGCAGGGAACTGATTCACGGGGAAAGGGCTGGCCACGTTCGGGGATGCCCAGACCATCTGAGGAGCAGTGGACGGAGCAGGGGACCTTGAAGTTGGAGATCTAGGCACTGGTGGGCAGCCTACATCTATGTCTATGTGACAGCCACTCTGCTCCCCGCCCAGGAACTTGCAAAGGATGAACCAGACATGGGGATCACAGGAAAGGCTAGATTTCCTGCTGATTAAGGGGGTGGGTGGTCAGAATACCAAAGTATGGGGGCTTGCTGGCCAATGCAAAACATTTGTCCTCCCAGAGGCACACTGGTGGCCTCTCTGCCCTTTCCTCCTGTCCTCACTACCCCACTATGCCTCCTGTCCTCACTACCCCACTGATGCTGCCTTTCCTAACTTGAGGCTCTGACACCGCAGCATGTGGTTTGACTGATCTTGACTTTCTCAGCAGGAGATGGAACTCAGCTAAACATGGCTCTCTTGGTTGCCTGAGGCCCCTGCAATCCGGAGTGCCTGAAGGACAGGGGGCTTCGTGACCTCTTCTAGCTACAAGGCCCACGGGGTGGAGTCAGGTGTGGCCTGACCAGGGATCGGGTGCTGTGGCAGAACTAATTTCTGCAGCTTCAGAGCTGGTTCCTTGCTGGGACAGATGCCCACCTGGCAGCAGCTGGTCACAGAGGTAGCTTTGGTCCCCATTGTGTTTGTTCAAGTCCAGTGGAGGTGGGGCTGGTCGTGACAGCCTCCTGATGCTTAAGCCAAACTCTCAGAATGAAGTCTTCTTCCTGCTGTTGCATGCCCTCCGTGGAGGGCCATTGCACTCCAGCCTGGGCAACAGAGCAAGACCAAGACCAGGGCCAAGGAGACAGAATATGCTGCTGGCTAGGCTTGGGCCGCACACCTCTTTCCTAGGGCTGGAGTTAGCAGCTCCTTCCCCAGAATCTTATGACTGCAAGTCAAGCGAACAATAGACTCCTCAATGAAAACCTGAGGTGAGAGAAGTGGGTGAGTGGGTGATGCAGGATGGCCCCAAACCAATGTCCACCACATGGCTGTCTCTTAACCTTCTGAGGGCCAGTAGCCAAATGAATCCAAAAATCATGGGTGGGCGTGGTGGCTCATGCCTGAAATCCCAGCACTTTGGGAAGCCGAGGAGGGTGGATCACGAGGTCAGGAGATCGAGACCATCCTGGCTAACACGGTGAAATCCCATGTCTACTAAAAAAAAAAAAAAAAAAATTTGCCGGGCATGGTGGCACACGCCTGTAGTCCCAGCTACTCAGGAGGCTGAAGCAGGAGAATCGCTTGAAACTGGGAGGCAAAGATTGCAGTGAGCCAAGATCACGCCATTGTATTCCAGCCTGGGCAACAGAGCAAGACTCCATCTTAAAAAAATAAAATAATAATAATAATAATAATAATTTCTTTTTTTTTTTTTTGAGATGGAGTTTCATTCTTGTTGCCCAAGCTAGAGTGCAATGGTGCGATCTCAGCTCACTATAACCTCTGTCTCCCGAGTTCAAGTGATTCTCCTTCCTCAGCCTCCCAAGTAGCTGGGATTATAGGCACCAGCCTCCACGCCCAGCTAATTTTTGTTGTATTTTTAGTAGAGATGGGATTTCACCATGTTGGCCAGGCTCGTGTCGAACTCCTGACCTCAGGAGATCCACCTGCCTCGGTCTCCCAAAGTGCTGGGATTTCCTTGCCTGGCCAAAAATGATCATTTCTTTCCCACTAAATTTAAAGAAGATAGATGTCAGCCAACAGTGGTGGGAGTTTGTCTCTCTTTTTTTCCCCCTTCTTGTTAAATTTTAAAGAGATTTTATATTTTACTTTTTTAACTTGTTTTTGAAATAAGTTGGAACTTACAGTTGCAAAAACAGTACACAAATTTTCTGTATGCCTTATCCCAGTTTCCCCAGTGTTCACACCTCACATAATTATGTTAAGATAGTCAATCCCAGGGACTTAGCATTGATGCAGTACTGTAAACAAATCCACCCATCCTCTTCAAATTTCATCCATGGTCCCACTGATGCCTTTATCTGATTCAGGACCCAGTCCAATATCTCATGCTGTATTTAAGTCATCAAATGTCCTTGGTCTCTTTTAGTCTGGAACAACTTTTCTTTGTCTCTAATGACCTTTAGACTTTTGAAGAGTACTGGCCATGACTTTGTGGCTCATTCCTCCTGATTAAATGTAGCTTATGCTTTTTTTTTTTTTTTTGTAAGAATATCATAAGAGTGACATGGTGTCCTCCTCAGTGCATGGTATCAGAGGGCACCTAAGGCCAGTATGTGGCATGACTGATGATGCTAATCCCGCTCACCTGGTGAAGGTGCTGTCTGCAGCTTTCTCTTCTGGACAGTTGCTATTTTCCCCTATGTAATTAATCTGTGTCTCCACACTGGCCTTTTCATGCACTGACTCACAGTGTCTGCCAAGTTAAGTCTTTTAGCTGCTGTCCCAGCCACTGTCTTGGAAGAAGCTTCTGTCTGCAGGCACCCACTGCAGGAAATGGGTGAAGCCTAACTGGAGCTGCACTGAAACCAAGAGGACAAAACCGGCTGGGGGTCCACATGGAGTTCCTCATCAATAACCTCCAGCACCAGCTTACCCAAAGACAAAGGCAATGCTACCACTTTTCGGGGGAGTTTGGCAATAGTGAATATGAGTAATTTCAAATGAAGCAACCACTTTTTTTTTTTTTGGATGGAGTTTTGCTCTTGTTGCCCAGGCGGCAGGAGTGCAATGGTGCGATCTCGGCTCACCACAACTAATCCCAGCACTTTGGGAGGCTGAGGCGGGTGGATCACGAGGTCAGGAGATTGAGACCATCCTGGCTAACATGGTGAAATCTTGTCTCTACTAAAAATACAAAAAATTCTCATGCCTGTAATCCCAGCACTTTAGGGGTTTGAGGTGGGCGGATCACGAGGTCAGGAGATCGAGACCATCCTGGCTAACATGGTGAAACCCCGTCTCTACTAAAAATACAAAAAAAAAAATCAGCTGAGCGTGGTGGCGGGTGCCTGTAGTCCCAGCTACTCGGGAGGCTGAGGTAGGAGAATGGTGTCAACTTGGGAAGTGGAGCTTGCAGTGAGCCGAGATTGTACCACTGCACTCCAGCCTGGGTGACAGAGCGAGACTCTGTCCCCAAAAAAACAAAAAACAAAAAATTAGCTGGGTGTGGTGGTGGGCGCCTGTAGTCCCAGCTACTCGGGAGGCTGAGGCAGGAGAATGGTGTGAACCTGGAAGGCGGAGCTTGCAGTGAGCTGAAATTGCACCACTGCACTCCAGCCTGGGTGACACAACGAGACTCTGTCTCAAAAAAAAAAAAAAAAAAAAGAAGAAGAAGTCTAAGTGGGGAGATTGCACCATTAGCAAGTGTTATGCATCATTTGCTGCATAGCAAAATATCTTAAAACTTAGAGGCTTAAAACAATTCCTTCCTTCCTCCCTCCCTCCCTCCCTCCCTCCCTCCCTCCCTCCCTCCCTCTCACCCTCCCTTCCTCCCTTCTTCTTTCTCTCCCTCCCTCTCTCTCTCTTTCTCTCTTCCTTTCTGTCTTCTTTCTTTCTTCTTTTGACAATCTTGCTCTGTCACCCAGGCTGGAGTACAGTGGCACAATCTTGGCTCACTGCAACCTCCACCTCCCGGGTTCAAGCAATTCTTGTGCCTTAGCCTCCTGAGTAGCTGGGATTACAGATATGCGCCCCATACCGGGCTAATTTTTGTATTTTTAGTAGAGATGGGGTTTTGCCATGTTGGCCAGGCTGGTCTCAAACTCCTGACCTCAAGTGATCCTCCCGCCTTGGCGTCCCAAAGTGCTGGAATTACAGGTATGAGCCATTGAACCTGGCCCAACGATACCCATTTTCTTTGGTTTACTAGTCTAGGAGTTGGCTGGGCATTTCTTCTAGTTTGGGCCAGCTTGATGGTCTCTACTGGACAATTCCATGTGTCTGTGACCAGTGGGCAGCCAGGCAGCTAAGGCACCTTGATGCTGCTCTCTGTGGCTTCTTATCCCCTGGCATGCCCAGCTGGGCTCATTCCCACGGTGGTTTTGGGGTTCCAAGCCTGTGCAGCACTGTTCAAGTCTCTGCTGCTGCTGCATTTGTTACTGCTGCACTGCAAATGTGGACGAAAGCCCTAATGCCTGGCATGCTCATGGAGACCCGCTCAGTGTTATCTTCTTGGTTCCTTTGGAATATCAGGGTTCACTCTGTCACCAGGGCACAACTTCCAAGAGTGAGAGGGAATGTTCTCTGAATTCCCCCGATCCATAGCTCACTTTCTTAGGTCTGAGCAGGAATAATGGTATTTGATGCTGCATGGTAATCTGGCCCTAAAATGGATTTCCATCACCCCACTGGTCTCTGGTCAGCATCTGAGGGGTCTGACTGTTCACAGGTGACTCCACCCTACACAGACACCCCCACTTTGGGGGTATGAAATCTTGGGATGGTGCTGAGATGGTGCTGCTCTGATGTTTTGGGATGAAAGCTAGACTTTGGTCATGGTGGTGGTGGTTTATCATTGCTGTGGATTGAATTGTGTCCTGCATTTATCAAATTCATATGTTGAAGCCCGCATGCCCAATGTGATTGTGTCTGCAGACAAGGTCTGTAGGATGCAATTAGGGTTAAATGTGTCACAGGGTAGGCCCTAATCTAATATGACTGTGGTCTTATAAGGAGAGGAAGAGAAAGAGCTTCTTTTCTCTCCACCATGTGAGAACACACTGAGAAGGCAGTTGTCTGCAAGCCAGGAACAGAGCCCTTGCCAGGAACCAAATCAGCTGACACCTTGATGTGGACTTCCCCACCTCTAGAACTATGAGGATGTAATTTTCTTTTATCTGTAAGCCACTCAGTCAGTGGTATTTTGTTTCAGCAGCCTGAGCCAACTAATACATGCGGCCACCTTCTCTCCATGCCTGCACTTTCTGTTCCAAGCCATCTGGTGGGAGCAATCCAATTGCCTGCAGAATCATCTGAAAGCATCACTGGGAAGAAGCTGGTGGAACTAAGAAGCAATTCTTTAGCCTGACAGTCTGTTTTTAGTATTTCTAAATATGAAATCGCCTCAGAAGAAGCCAAGGGCTGTTGAGGTGATTTGCCCAAGGTCATACAACTCATCATTGACTGTGTTTGGAGTAAGGAAGTAATTAATTTTAAATGTAATTATGAGGGTGGGGCCTTAATCTGATAGGACCTGTGTCCTTATAAGAACAGGAAGTGTGTGCGTTCACCGAGAAAAAACCATGCAAGGACACAACAAGAAGGCGGCTGTCTGCAAGCCAGGAAGAGAGCTCTGCCTAGAAACTAATCCTGCCGGGCATCTTAATCTTGGAATTCCAGCCTCCAGAACTGTGAGAAATAAATGTCTGTTGTTTAAACTACTCAGCCTATGGTATTTTGTTATGACAGCCTGAACGAACAAATACAGTCATCTAATGTCCACAGAGAAAAAACACGTGTGAGGCGAAGAAACCATCCACTCAGGGAGGATCAGTCATCATTCCTCCTGAGTCTGAGCCATCTGAGCTATCAGCTCAAGTTCCTAGAGGCTCTAATGTTGTACCCGAGCGAGTTAGAGAAACGCTACACTTTAAGATGAATTTAAGAGTCCTTTATTAGCTGGCGACCGAGAGACGGCTAATGCTTGAAATTCTCTTGGCCCCGAGGAAGGGGCTCGATTTTTATACTTCAGTTTAGGAAGGGGAGGGGAGTTCAGTTGCAACAATTTTACAGAAGTAAAAACATGCAAAAAAATTAAAAAGACGAATGGTTACAGAGAAACAAGCAGTTCCAGGTGCAGGGGCTCCGAATCTTTCATAAGATGTTAGATATGGGGGCTCTGCTGGACACAAGCTCAAGGCTTTATGGTGTTATCTCTTGAGCAAAATCCTGGGAACATGTACATTGCTTGCTTCAGTACCTTATCAGTTAATTGGTCTCTTTGATATGTTGAGAGTCTGCTTACACAAGTTAACTCCTTGAGGAAGCGGGTGGGTAAGGAGTCCTTGATGTCTTGTAGATGAAGGAGCCAAATGGAGTTTGTCTGGCTTTCTCAGCTAAGGGAGAGCTTATTCATGTGGAAACAAGGCTAGGTGATTAAGGGAGAAAGGGAGAGTCTAAAAACAAAGTTAGTAAAAATAAGCTTAGGTATTACACTAAGGACAGGGGAGTTCACCTGTGGCTAGTCTCCTGAGCTACAATGAGGTATGGGGTGTGGATGTGTATTTTCTCCTGTTGCATTTCTGTTTTTTTTTTTTTTTTTTTGAGATGAAGTCTCACTGTGACGCCCAGGCTGGAGTGCAGTTGCACGATCTGGACTCACTGCAATCTCCACCTCTTGAGTTCAAGCAATTCTTCTGCCTCAGCCTCCTGAGTAGCTGGAATTACAGGCGCACGCCACCATGCCTAGCTAATTTTTGTATTTTTAATAGAGACGGGGTTTTACCATGGTGGCCAGGCTGGCCTAAACTCCTGACCTCAAGTGATCTGCCTTCCTCGGCCTCCCGAAGTGTTGGGATTACAGGCATGAGCCACCACGCCTGCCTCTCCTGTTGTATTTCTAAGTCAGTTCAGAAGTGCGTCCTGATGAAGAGGGTGAAGGATTAGAGGCAACAACTTTAGCTCTATTTGAAGTCTTAACTCATGACATCTCATTTCTGAATGGTGAGACACAAAGATCACCGCCTACATGTCATTAAGCACAGAACCCTTGATAAATTAACGAGAAAGCACATTCTCACTTCATTTTATGAAGTCTAGGTTATGTAGCTATGTCCCTTCTCACATATATGTACATTAGAAGTAAAGACACACCCCAGCAAGTCAACTCAGTTTTCCATGGAGAAATTATTTTCTTAAGTTTTTTTTTGAGCCAGACACACCAATAATACCAGACAGAGCTGAAATTCTGCCATCATTGTCTTGGAAAATGGTCAATTCTGTGCACTTATCCTGGATGATTTCTTTTCCCCGAGAAGTGATTTTAACATTCTCTTGAATCCAGACAAACATGTAATGATTATATGTAGCATTTTCTCCAGAAACCATGCTTATTTTCACCACTGGGAATTACATTTCTTGGACTTTTGTGGCACAGTTTCCCTGAATGTGTTCCAGTCATGTGCATAAACACAGCAGCAGTGTGTTACAAACAAATTCTACTCCTTGCCAAGTGTCCAGGAATCCCAAAAGCAAATATTTCCTAGTATTGCTTAGGAGAGTAAAAAAGGAGTAATGAAAGTGAAGACATTTATATTTGAATTGATACCACATTTGACAATAAATTTCTCCCGGCAGTGAAGACTGGACAGGACTTGAATGGAAGGCCCCTCTCACCTTTCCCCTTCTACCTGAATTTTGTACTTGTCTCCAAGGGTTTGCCTGCACCTGTCCTCTGGAAGTCCTACCCTCCAGCCTTGGTTATTTATTGCATCACATTCACCACCAATTGCTACCCTACTTCTTTCTGCCCTTTCATAGGCCAGACATTGGTTTGTTCATCCATTGGGAATATTTATTTATTAAAATCAATAAATACATATTTATCAATGCAAAACATACTTATTCAAAGAATCAAACAGAACTGAAAATCTCACAATGAAAAGAATAAGTCCCCTTGCCCCTCCCCAAGGTCCCCCAGCCCAGCTTCTCAGAGTCACTCACTTTTAAACTTCTTAGCAGTTTCTTCTGGTAGTCACCTCCATAGCTTTTAGCCAGTATGCTCATATAATTACTTCTTAATTTGATCAATTTTAGAAAGTAATTGTGAAATGATTTTCTGTAATGACAAATTTTCTTGACTCACGTTTTTGTCTTCTCTCATGTCTTATCATACAGTTGAATCAATAATCAATATTTTGATTACTAGGATAGCTATTTACATATTGTTCACTGAGGCCCCAAGAGGTGAATACACAATGTGTCAATTTCCTGTTTTGTGGAGCTTTTTGTTTCTTCCAGAGTTTTTAATTGCCTCATTTTTCACTTGTATATTTTCTAGTCACATATTTTTGTTAATGTTCAATTTTTATAATTTGTTCTACTAGGTTTCTCCCTTTCCCCAAGAGCCTTCCCTTCTGCATACTTCTATAAACCCATCACATCTGGGTTGCTTGCTGTCTAGGTCTGTGGCACATTTCTCACCCTGGAGCTGCTTCTTACTCTCCTGGGTGGGGCCTACCGTTTCTTTGCTTCCTCGTCTTCCTAATGTTACTGGAGATTATTTTCAGTAGCTACTTAAGGAAGGATCAAGAAAGGTCAATTTTATGAATCTTTATATGTATGAGAATTTCTTTAGTCTGTCTTTACGTGTGACGAACACTTTGCTGAATGTATAATTTCAGGCTGAAAATAATTTTCCCTTGGAGTTTTTTAGGTATGAGTGTCTTCAGGAAGATAGGAGGAAACATAACATCTTCACTGACGATGAGGTGGTACGTGAAGGCCTTAACTTTAAAGTTAAAGATTTAAAGATGCCCCTAGTTCCACCTCCTTTATACAACCCAGTCACCTGTTTGCTTAACACTGAGCCAGTGCTTAGTGCTTCACAGTGGCCATTCTTTACAGGCTGGAGGGTCTTTGTCTAGGTGGTTTGTGTCTATCAGTACATCCAAATATCTTTCCCTTTATAAAAAAGAGTGTTTTGTCATTTTCTTAGCAGGGTTTTTTGTTGTTGTTAATTTTTTGGTTAAAAGATAGCCGCCCCTACTCTCCAACTTGTGGTTGTCTTTCCTTTCTTTCTTTTTTTTTTTTTTTTTGAGACGGAGTCTTGCTCTGTAGCCCAGGCTGGAGTGCAGTGGCCGGATCTCAGCTCACTGCAAGCTCCGCCTCCCGGGTTCACGCCATTCTCCGGCCTCAGCCTCCTGAGTAGCTGGGACTACAGGCGCCCGCAACCTCGCCCGGCTATTTTTTGTATTTCTTAGTAGAGACGGGGTTTCACCGTGTTAGCCAGGATGGTCTCGATCTCCTGACCTCGTGATCCACCCATCTCGGCCTCCCAAAGTGCTGGGATTACAGGCTTGAGCCACCGCGCCCGGCCTGTCTTTCCTTTCAAATTGGAATGACTCATCTATTTCTCAATAGATCTGAAGGACTGACTCAGGTCGTGTTTTCTTCTTCAGTTTTGCTGGCAGCCAGCCACGGTTGGGTGCCAACAGCACAGGGTGACACTGAGGCCAGGGCTGCAGGCTGTGTTTGGGTGAGGGCTGCGTGTTTCCTCTATAGAGCTGCAGTGGAGACAAGAGCCAAGACAAGGAAATTAAGGAGCAGCAGAGGAAGTGTGGGCATGAGGATGTGCTGCTGGTTGAATTCTAACTCTCTCAAGCACCCTCTTGGGTCCTTTCTGCCCAGTGATGGAGCCCAGGCACCAGGCTGGCATCAGGTCCCTGCCCACTGCTGAAGGAAGGGAGGGAAGGAGAATAAAACTTGGCCTGTGTGAAAGCATGAAAATCAATTATAATTTTGAATTTAGAAAACTAGGCTCTGACCCTTGAAAGACAGACCACCTTCAGAAAGATGCTTCACAAACAAATTTAGGATCCAGGCAGGGAACAGCCTTTCCTGTCACCAAAAATCCCCTGCAAGTTCATTTCCCTTCAAAACACAATTTCTGCAATCTTCTGCTTTTCCAGGCACACAAGCCAGTGCCTTAAGCTCCTGAGGTACATGGTAGAAGAGAACAAGGACAGTTGGCTCTGATCCCTATGTCCCTGAGTGTGTGGGTGGGCCACTGGTCCCCATATCCCCGTGCATGGATCAGGACCTGGTCTGGAGCATCCCTGGGTGTGCAGGGAGGGCTGGTCTCAGGGTTCCCCAGGTGTAGGTGGTGGGATCTTGTCCTTTTTTTGTGGTCATCCAGCAGGGTGTGCATTTGTTCAGGGTGAAACACAAGGTCCTCTCAGAACCTCTTCTTCACCATGAGGTGCCTGTGCAATGTCCCAGGCCAAACACAGCCTTTATGGGCTCTGAAGGATCCTCCATGGCCAGAGCCCCTGCTCTTGCTAGGTGTGTTGGGTCTGTGAAGATGTTTCCATATGGATTTCAGGCTGCTGAGCAGGTCTCTCGTATGCAGGCAGGAGACGGGGTTGGGGGTGGTCAAGAGAAGATAGGGACAGGTGGAGGTAGGGTACAGATGGAGATGATTAGTTTGGTGATCTTCAGTGGTCAGTGCACTAAAGATCATGGGAAAGGAACTGTTATGGCCTGAATGTTTGTGTCCCCTGAGATTCCTGTGCTGAAACTGAATCTCCAGTGTGATGGCATTAAGAGGCGGGGCCTGTGGGAGGGGATGAGGTCATGAGGGTAGAACTCTTGTGAATGAGACTAGTGTCTTCCTGAAAGAGACCCCAGAGAGCTGCCTCACCTCTTCTACCACGTAGTGAGAAGGTGCTGTCTCTGAGGAAGGAGCCTTCACCTGGCCAGACAACAAATCTGGTGCCTTGATCTTGGACTTCCCAGTCTGTAGAACTGTGAGAAATAAATTTTTGTTGTTTATCAACCACATAGTTTATGGTATTCCATGATAGCCACCCGAACAGACGAAGACAGGAACTAATACCACTCATTGGCTGAGCTTCCTCGAAGGAAGGACCCTGCCAGGGAGGTTGGTTGGTGGAATGGCAGGAGTGGCGTCAATCCTGCCCATTCTCTCCCAAAAGCCATGCAGACATACAGAAGTTTGTGGGTTTTAGGCCGGGCGCGGTGGCTCAAGCCTGTAATCCCAGCACTTTGGGGGGCCGAGATGGGCGAATCACGAGGTCAGGAGATCGAGACCATCCTGGCTAACATGGTGAAACCCTGTCTCTACTAAAAAATACAAAAAATTAGCCGGGTGAGGTGGTGGGTGCCTGTAGTCCCAGCTACTCGGGAGGCTGAGGCAGGAGAATGGCATAAACCTGGGAGGCGGAGCTTGCAGTGAGCTGAGATCCGGCCACTGCACTCTAGCCTGGGTGACAGAAGGAGACTCCGTCTCCAAAAAAAAAAAAAGTTTGTGGGTTTTGTGCAGAGGGGCCATGCTCTGTTTTTAAAAATTCTACTATTGATATACTTCAACAGGGTCCAGGGTGTCTCATGACCTTGTCTTTAAAGTCTTCAATAACGAATAAAGTGAATAGGAGCTGGCAGAACAATCCTTACCTCTCTCCTGACTGTGGAGGTCTTGTGGGTGGGAGATGACACATTTCTATACCATCCCTTTTCTGCCTACAGAAAATAGTGGCAAAAGATACCCAAGAACCTCACACAAAGGAAAGAGAGATTTGATCTGCATCTGTCTGCCCTGCTCGGCTGTAGGGCAGGGTGTCCTGGGCCTCAGTGTCTGCTCTATGCATGAGCAGGGAAGGCAACCAGCTGTAGGCAAGGGGATATCACCCTAGGAAAATGGGCCCTAATTCTGGATTTAGCCACAGTAGCTTGTGCTGCCTAGAATTCTCCTTTGCTCATGGCAGGTTGTGGTGTGTGTGTCCATGCCGGGACAGTGTAAGGGCAGGGCTGCGGGTCATTATTCTCACTTGGTTCCATGGAGAAACCTCAAGAGAAACTGAACTTGGGCTCCGAATCTTAGTTTGTTCTACCACTCCGTAGCCTTTTTCTGTCAACCCCATGTCCTGCTGGGACACCTTTGTGTCACAGGATTTGCTCTGGTGTGACGAGGGGGCCAGAGTTAAACAGAGAGGCAGAGAGGCTTAAAAACTGGAATGTTCCCAGGGATGGTGCCAAGGCTGGTAAGCAAGGTTGAAAATGAGGCTGTGCACACACAGGGTACAGGAGAGAAGCTCCGGTTTCCTCTTCTCTGTAGGAACTAGAACCCAGCTTTAAATGTGCCTCTTGCCACATGCACACCTGTGATGCCTCCAGAAGTCCCCACTGGCCTGGCCTGGTGTAGGGGTGTGTAGACACCCCTCTTGCATACCCTGTCCCCCTGCGGTGAGCCTGACTGAGGGCAGGGCTGAGCGTGGTGTGGGGCAACCCCAGCATCATCCCTGTTCTAGATGCCTTCAGGGAGGGTGGCCCTGCAGGGACTGGAAGGCTGGCACACACAGGCTCCAGAATCAATGGAAGGCAGTGGGGAAGACCTCTCAAATTCCTTGTGAGCCACCCACTGTGCCCATCTGAAGACAAGGCCCAGCAGGGAGCCACTGGCCCCACTGCCTTGCCTGCAACCCACTGTACATCGATACCTGGAACAGGGCATGGCTGTCACCTCACTTACTTTTACTATTTCCTCTTGGTAGAGGCAGGAGGCAGAGAAACTTTAGACAGACAGGGGTGGATCCCTGGCAAAGCCCCACCTTCAAGCCAAAAAGCCTGACACCCACGGCTCAAAGTGAGAACTTCCGTCTCTGTTTGCCTGCTCTCCCTATTGGTTTTTTCTGAATAATGTGTTTTTACCACTTGAATGTTGCCTTTTCTAAAACTACTTATGGCCTGCCCCACCCCCCATCCTGTGCTTGTAAGGACCCCAGATTTAGCTGGTAGAGAGAAGCAGCTGTACTTCGGAGAGAGGCAACCTGATTTCAGAGGAGGGAGGCAGAGGCTGCTTGACTTCAGGGCAGAGTGACCTGTCCTTTTTGTCCCCTTTCCGGTTCCACTGTCTGCTGAGAGCCACTTTCATCACTCAATAAAATTCTCCACATTCACTCTCCTTCAATTTGTTCATGTGACCTCATTCTTCTGGGACACTGGACAAGAATTCAAGACCTACCAAGTGCAGGTACCCAAAAAGGCTGTCACACTGGCCCTTTGCCCTCACTGGCAGAGGGCAGCTGCCCCACGCAGTGAGGCAAAAGGCCCACTGAGCTGATAACACACTGCTGTCTGTGGGCAGCAGAGCTAAGAGAGTATTGCAACATGCCCTCTGGGGCCTTGGGATTGCAGGCACTCCCACCTGGATGCTGACGCAAGGCCTACACGGAGTTTGCTCTGCTGGTGCCAGAGTGGCCGCTGGTTCCTGCACGAGCTTGCCTGCTCGCTCCCTCTGGCAAGGGGTGGAGTGTGGTGGACTGGAGTAAACAGAGTTTGCTCCTGCTTGCACGGAAGTCAGAAGTGGCTGGCTGATTCCTGCACTGGTTCTCTTGTGTGCTCCCTCCTGTGAGGGGTGAGCACGGTCAGCTGAGTACAAGGGGCACCCTTCTCATGAGTCCCACAAAGGGTCAAGAAAATATCCTGCCTCACTCTCATCCACGTCCCCTGGAGAGCATGCACCTCCAATGCCGATGCTCTCTTGGGAGCAGGAAGAGGGAAAGTGAATCAGGAGTCTTGGGTGATTTTAACCTTTGGTCAGAGATACTTTATGACAAATTTCCACCAAAGAGGCAATTTTAACAAATACAACATTCCGTGGCAGACACTGCTTCTTTCTCTAATTAGCATAACACTAAGAAAACATTTCCCTCTACAAATGGAGATAGGAAAGAGACAGATAATGGATCCACTGGCAAGGGGTGGCTGCCCTCCACACTATTGATTTTGCTAGCCCTGAAATGCCTCAGGCCAAATGCAGTCAGCTGAGAGGTGGTAATGGAAAGGGAAAGGGTCTATTGTGTGCATATGTAATGCATACTGCTAAGTTGATGAATCTTCTGGAAGGACTCTGTTTGCTGTGGAAAGTAGGCCAGGGTATGCAGGCCATCCGTTGCGTGGAAGATTTCATTAGAAACAGAAATTCTCCACTCAGTGTAGGCATCGTGTTCTGCCTGCTGACTCTGTGGGCTCCTGGCAAGGCCAGTGAATGGGGACCCTGCAGCAGCTGCACACATTTTGAGAACAGTATTTTGTTGAGTCTCAACAGAATTATTTCCCTCTTTGATGGGCCTTACTATTAGCAGCAGAATAGACTTGCTTGGTTCCAGGCAAAGGATGGAGCTCAGAAGCCACGTCGTTGCTGTGAGGACATGAACGTGCCACACACGTGACTGTGGACCAGCTCCCTTCGTGTGGGCAGCGTCACAACTGGCCGGATTGCGGCTCAACTTTGTGCTCTTTACTTTGACCTAATGTGTCATCACAAAACTCCACTATAAAATTATGTTGCTATACTTTGTTGTAAGTTAAAAATTATATGTTGTACATAAAACTTATCTATTTTTATATAAAATAAAAGTTAGGCTTCATGGAGGAAATTGCCTGCTGTGTTCCAGGCAGGGGAGCTCACGAACCTCCCTGCACTTTGCAAGTGAGTGAAGGGCACCTCATCGCCCACAGAAAAGCAGATTTCCAAGTCAGGAGCAACTCTCTGTTAAGAAGAAGGCTCATGTTTGAAGGAAACTCATATAACAGTCACATGAGATATCTGTGACTTAACCAAGTGGCAAACGAGCATGAGGTCCTGGCATTTTTGGGGTATGTTTTGAAATGATTTCTGTCTGTGTAGGACATGGTTCTTTTATGTTTTTGATTTTATTTTAGGTTTAGGGAGTATGTATGCGGGTTTGTTGCATGGGTAAATTGCATGTTGCTGAGGTTTGGGGTGTGAATACTACCATGATATCATCACCCAGGCAGTGAGCATAGTACCTGATAGGTAGTTTTTTTTGGTTTTTTTTTATTCGACTTTTATTTTAGGTTCAGGGCCAGATTACAAAAACTCACTGGTGGGTTCTACATTCTACGCTTAGTACCTGGGTGACAAAATAACCTGTATACCAAACCGCTGGGCACAAGTTTACCTGTGTAATGAATCTGCAGCAATGGACACACAGAGGGGAAAAACATGTAGGATGGAGTTCAAACCTGAAGGGATCAGGAGAAGGAGAAAGAGTTGGTAAAAATAAAAATAAAAGTGCACCATCTGCGGCTAGGTGAAAGGTCAGTGGGCCGGGGCATTCCCAAACTATTCAAACTCATTCTGGGGCCTCAGCTACCACCAGAGGAAGGATATTATTGTTAGTTATGTGCGTGTTTCAGTGTTGTGTTTTCCCTCTCAACCCCTGAAAAGCTGATCTCAGGAGCAGTTGGAGGAGCTCTGGGCTCTCCTAGACCAGTCTGAGGATGCCACATAATACAGAATTTTGGGCTTTTGGAAAGACACTGAGATGCGCTCCTTGAAGCCTTCTGAGCCCTGATCAGTGACACACGGAGGACGCTGACCCAGGCAGCACAAGCTTGCCGGCAGCCTCTTTCCATGCAGCTCCGCAATTTCTCAAGAAGGGAATCTGCAGTGAGACTTGGGTGTATAAGGCACTCTGGGGTCGAAAAATCGAAAGTCATGATTAAAAATGACCTATCGGCATCTGTGCAGAGCCTGTAGACTGGCGCTGGGGACTATGTGTCCCCTCGGCCCGTTGGATCTTACTGATTTGTCTGGTCATTCAGTCTGGTTGTTCAAGCCCAGGCCAGGCAGCTCAGCAGGAGCAACAATGGCGAGTGTAGGGTGCACACCTCGCAGGTGAGGCTTCTGGGGCAACAGGGAGATCCAAAAGCCTTTGCCTGGGACACTCTCAGAGTAACTGACTCACGGACAAAGAGGACGAGATTACTAACATTTTTATTCTTGTGATTTCGTGAAAAAGGAACAGGTGCAGATCATTTTGCAGGCTCAGGACCCTGAACGAATCTCCACTGGGGATACAGGTACACATTCCATCTGCATCTTTCAGGCAGACAAGGGGAATGAGCCAGGAAATTCTCTGCCTTTTGAGAAAAAATGCACCTACAAAAAGGTGTAAAAGCAAACAAAGAAACAAAAAACCAAAGGCAAACCTCGTTCTGTGTCAAGGCTTTGCAAATGCCAAATGGAAACTTGGTTTTTCTTTGCAGCCCCCTGCAGCCTCCTCCACCTGCCCAGAAGTTCTAGAGGCACTGCCTGGGGCAGATTCTCGGCAGGAGGGATTTGTGGGGCACCATGGTTCTCTTTTGCCCCTGGAAAGGGTAGGCTGTGGTGGGGAAAAGAATGTGTAGGTCCTCAGGCTCTTTGCTTTCTTGAGGAAAAAAATGACTCAGCTTCTTGGTGGTTAGAGCCCACATAATTTCATTTCAAGGGCTTGATTTATATGTGAGAAAATTGCACATACACCCAATATACAATTGTTGAGGGTTTTTATAGATCCCCTTCACCACCAGGGGGCCCATAACTCCAGGTTAAGAATACCCTGAGAGAAAATTTTGCAAAGTGCAGGAAATAAAACCAAACCATATTTCCACAGCCACCACAGTTAACATTTTGCTTTTCTTTTCAGTCTTTCTCAAAAGTTTATGCTTTCAAAAAGCCTTTTTCCATAAAAATTCTTCACAAACTCTTTTTTGATGGCTACATAATACTCCGTCTCCGAACCATAGGTTACTGTTGGATTTTTAGTCTGTTCCCATTTTTTGACCATTAGAAACAGCACTCTTGTCATCACTGTGTGGATATAATTTTGTCTCTTTTTCATTTAATTTCCCTTGTATATATTTTTAGAAGTGGAACGACTAGGTCAGAGATTTAAATAATTTTTAACCTCTTGATACACATTGTTAAATTCTCATTTTCAGACATGCTGTCCCAATTCACGATTTCAACAGCAGTAGGATGAGTGGAGTGGGCTTCCTATGGCATCCTTGCTGTCATAGGCTGTTAGCATTTTCAATGTTTACAATTTCGTGGGCAAAACATGCCATTCCAGTATGGCTTAAATCTGAACTTCTTTAATGACCGTGAGTGCAAACATTCATACAGGCACTTGTTTGCATATTTGTGTTTCTTCTTTTTTGAAGGTTCTGTCTCTTGTTTATTTTTTTTTTCTTTTTTCTTGAGACAGAGTCTTGCTGTGCTGACCAGGCTGGAGTGCAGTGGCACCATCTTGGCTTACTGCAACCTCTGCTTTCCCGAGCTAAGGTGATTCTCTCATTTTGGCCTCTTGAGTAGCTGGGACTACAGGTGTGTACCAGCATGCCCAGCTAATTTTTGTATTTTTAGTAGAGACAGGGTTTTGCCACATTGGCCAGGCAGGTCTTGAACTTCTGGGCTCAAGCAATCCTCCTAGCCTCAGCCTCCCAAAGTCTTGGGATTACAGGCGTAAGCCACCACACCTGGCCTCTTTTTCAATTAGGGTTTTCTCACCAAATTTGCGAGCTCTTGAAATATTATGAATATAAACTTTCTCCTATTTAATGTGAACATTTCCCCTTTTGCTTACTGCATTATTTAATTTTATTTATGGTAATTTCAGTTCTATTAGGTTTTTTTTTGCTGTTTTTTATGCAAAATTTCCTACCACCATGCAAAAGGAAGATAACTATTCACCTACAGTTTTTCTAATACTTTTATGATTTCAGATTTATATTTCACCTTTTAATCCATTCAACATTTACCTTGATAACATATCTTGATAACATGAAGTTAGACTAGAAAGCTGATTATTTTTTCCCTCAATGAGGTCAATAATTTTTCTAGCAGCAAGTATTGACTAATTCATTACAGTTGGGTTTGTTAAAATATGTTAAGTTCTTATCTATAGAAGTATGTGGTAGGCAGAATTATAAGACATCTCTGAAGATTATGCACATCCTGGGACTATGAATTTTCACTTAATGTCCTTTGTGACAAATTCTACTCTTGTGATTAGGTTAGGGTATGTAGCATGGTTGACCTCAGATAGGGAGACGGTCTCGTGGGCTAACCTAGTCACATGAGCCCTTCTCTGGCTCTGCTGGCCTAGAAGACAGCAGAGTGCCTGTAGTCAGTCAGTGAGGAGACATATACCCCAGGCCCATGGCTACAAGGAACTGGATTCTGACATGACAATAATGAGCTGGGAAGCAAATATTCCCCTAGAGCCTTCAGATGAAGACTCAGCCTGTCAACACCTTGATTTTATGCTTGTGTGACTCTGAGCAGAGAACCCAGCCATGCCATTGCAAAATTCTGAGCTACAGACCTGTGAGCTGGTGAAGTGTTGTTTTAAACCATAAGTGTGTGATAATTTGTTACACAGCATTGAGAACTATTATACCTACCTGGTATATATACTCCTGATATAACGTGTTCAAATTAAATTTGAAGAATACAAAGTCATTGCCAGTGGACAAACTGGGTGAAATAGGTGGTTCCTTCCATGAGAGGGAGCAGTGTGTCATGCAGCACAAAGGACACTAACAAAACAGCATTTTTCCAGAATTACAAAAAGCATAGAAAGAGCCCCTGACACCCTTCAGCCAGATTCTCCAATTTTTCACATTTTACCATATTTGCCTCATCATTCCTTCTCTCTCTGTAGACAGAGATGTAATTGTAAACACACATACACACATACACAGGTCTTTTTTTATTCACAATGTTTACTTACACTAGTGTGTCAGTTTTCCACACCAACAACCAATTCTGCAACTCTCCAAACACAAACTGAGTGTTCAGTAACTCAGTCCTATTCTTGTTGTGGGCAAGCAGTGACTGCCTGGGCCAGTGGTGCAGGGGTAAAATAATTTATCAAGACAGTTGTAGGCAAAGAAAGGCAGATTTATTAGAGGAAGTAGGAAAATACATTGTAAGAAAGCAATGGACAGAATCAGCAAGAGAGGAGCTGACTGCAAGGAGACAAAGGCTTGGTGGGGATTTTATAGAATAGTGTTTATGCTATAAGCTGAAGAAGAGTTTGTGCAGTACTGAAAATGCTGAGGTTGCAGTGAACTGGCTTGCAGGTATCTGGTGACAGTTGGGCACAGGAAGATTGTGAGTTATTTGCACAGGAGGGTTATGTGTCCTGGATCATGAAGAAAGGCAGACTTAGAGCTTATCTGTTTTCCCTTTTTGTTTTTTCTTGGTCTCACCAGTCTTTTCCCTAATTAGGACTCCATAATTCTGACATGAACTGCCTGGAGTTAGCTGACCCCACAGGTTTAAGGGCTCAGTCCCACAAGATAGTCCCCAGTTCAGACTCCAGTTGCAAGAACCAAATCCTCAGGTTGCCTACATTTCTATCTAATTTAGCTACAAAATTGGGGTTCCCACACCCCCTCCCAGGTTTAATAACTTGGTAGAATGACTCACAGAACTTAGAAAAGTGCTTCACTTACTGTTACCAGTTAATTATAAAGGTTAAAACTCAGGAGCAGCCTGAGGGAGAGAGACAGAGGGCAAGGTGTGGGGGAAGGGCGGGGAACTACCATGCCCTGTTTGGGCACCTCATCCTCCCACCATCTCCATGTATTCTCCAGCCATGAAGCTTTCTGAACCCCTAATTTGTTTTTATGGAGGCTCCATTACATAGGCATGATTGATTATTGGTTATCAGTGATTAACTCCCCTCCAGCCTTTCCTTCCTCCCTAAAGGTCAAGAGTGGGGACAAAAGTTCCAATTTTCTAATGAAGGCTTGATCTTTTTGGCCACTAGTTCCAATCCTCAAGCTATCTAAGGAGCCACCAAGAGTTGCCTCATTAGAACGAAAGATGCTTCACCCTCTATTCCAAGATGGCTGAATAGGAACAGCTCCAGTCTGCAGCTCCCAGCATGATTGATGCAGAAGATGGGTGATTTCTGCATTTCCAACTGAGGTACTGGTTCATCTCATTGGGACTGGTTGGACAGTGGGTGCAGCCCATGGAGGGCCAACTGAAGCAGGGCGGGGCATTGCCTTACCCAGGAAGCACAAGGAGTTGGGGGATTTCCCTTTCCTAGCCAAAGGAAGCCGTGACAGACTGTACCTGGAAAAACGGGACACTTCAGCCCAAATACTGCACTTTTCCCATGATCTTAGCAACTGGCAGACTAGGAGATTCTCTCCTGTGCCTGTCTGGGCAGGTCCCACCCCCACGGAGTGTTGCTCACTGCTAGCACAGCAGTCTGAGATTGACCTGTGAGGCTGCAGCCCAGCAGGCAGAGGGGCATCTGCCATTGCTGAGGCTTGAGTAGGTAAGCAAAGTAGCCAGGAAGCTCTAACTGAGTGGAGCCCACTGAAGCTCAGCAAGGCCTGCTGCCTCTATCGACTCCACCTCTGGGGGTAGGGCACAGCTGAACAAAAGGGAGGCGAAACTTCTGCAGACTTAAACATGCCTGTCTAACAGCTCTGAAGAGGACAGTGGTTCTTCCAGCACAGTGTTTGAGCTCTGAGAACGAACAGACTGTCTCCTCAAGTGGGTCCCTGACCCCTGTGTAGCCTAACTGGGAGACACTGCCCAGTAGGGGCCAACAGACACCTCATACAAGTGGGTGCTCCTCTGGGACAAAGCTTCTAGAGGAAGGATCAGGCAGCAATATTTGCTGTTCTGCAGCCTCTGCTGGTGATACCCAGGCAAACAGAGTCTGGAGTGAACCTCCAGCAAACTCCAACAGACCTGCAGCTGAGGGACCTGTTAGAAGCAAAACTATCAAACAGAAAGCACCAATATCAACAAAAAATACATCCACACCAAAACCCCATCTGTAGGTCACCAACATCAAAGACCAAAGGTAGATAAAACCACAAAGATGGGGAGAAACCAGAGCAGAAAAGCTGAAAATTCTAAAAACCAGAGCACCTCTTCTCCTCCAAAGGACTGCAGCTCCTTGCCAGCAATGGAACAAAGCTGGCTGGAGAATGACTTTGATGAGTTGACAGAAGTAGGCTTCAGAAGGTCGGTAATAACAAACTTCTTCAAGCTAAAGGAGCATGCTCTAACCCATCTCAAAGAAACTAAAAAACCTTTAAAAAAAGTTAGACAAATGGCTAACTAGAATAAACAGTGTAGAAAAGACCTTAAGTGACCTGATGGAGCTGAAAACCATGGCATGAGAACTACGTGACGCATGCACAAGCTTCAATAGCTGATTTGATCAAGTGGAAGAAAGGATATCAGTGATTGAAGATCAAATTAATGAAATAAAGCAAGAAAACAAGTTTAGAGAAAAAAGAGTAAAAAGAAATGAACAAAGCCTCCAAGAAATATGGGATTATGTGAAAAGACCAAATCTATGTTTGATTGGTGTACCTGAAAGTGACGGGAAGAATGGAACCAAGTTGGAACATGCTCTTCAGGATATTATCCAGGAGAACTTCCCCAACCTAGCAAGACAGGTCAACATTCAAATTTGGAAATACAGAGAACACCACAAAGATACTCCTCTAGAACAGCAACCCCAAGACACATAATTGTCAGATTCACCAAGGTTGAAATGAAGGAAAAAATGTTAAAGGAAGACAGAGAGAAAGGTCAGGTTACCCACCAAGGGAAGCCCATCAGACTAACAGTGGATGTCTTGGCAGAAACTCTACAAGCCAGAAGAGAGTGGGGGCCAATATTCAACATTCTTAAAGAAAAGAATTTTCAACCCAGAATTTCATATCCAGCCAAACTAAGTTTTATAAGCGAAGGAGAAATAAAATCCTTTAAAGACAAGCAAATGCTGAGAGATTTTGTCACCACCAGGCTTGCCTTACAAGAGCTCCTGAAGGAAGCACTAAACATGTAAAGGAACAACCAGTACCAGCCACTGCAAAAACATGCCAAATTGTAAAGACCATCGATGTTATGAAGAAACTGCATCAATTAATGGGCAAAATAACCAGCTAACATCATAATGACAGGATCAAATTCACATATAACAACATTAACCTTAAACGTAAATGGGCTAAATGCCCCAATTAAAAGACACAAACTGGTAAATTGGATAGAGTCAAGACCCATCAGTTTGCTGTATTCAGGAGACCCACCTCATGTGCAAAGACACACATAGGCTCAAAATAAAGGAATGGAGGAAGATCTACCAAGAAAATGGAAAGCAAAAAAAAGCAGGGGTTGCAATCATAGTCTCTAATAAAATGGACTTTAAACCAACAAAGATCAAAAGAGACAAAGAAGGCCATTACATAATGGTAAAGGGATCAATTCAACAAAAAGAGCTAACTATCCTAAATATATATGCACCCAATACAGGAGCACCCAGATTCATAAAGCAAGTCCTTAGAGACTTACAAAGAGACTTAGACTCCCACACAATAATAATGGGAGACTTTAATACCCCACTGTCAATATTAGACAGATCAACAAGACAGAAGGTTAACAAGGATATCCAGGACTTGAACTCAGCTCCGCATCAAGCTGACCTAATCAACATCTACAGAACTCTCTACCCCAAATCAACAGGATCTACATTCTTCTCAGCACCACATAGCATTTATTCCAAAACTGACCACAGAGTTGGAAGTAAAGCACTCCTCAGCAAATGTAAAAGAACAGAAATCACAACAAACTGTCTCTCAAACTACAGTACAATCAAATTAGAACTCAGGATTAAGAAACTCACTCAAAACTGCACAACTACATGGAAACTGAACAACCTGCTCCTGAATGACCACTGGGTAAATAACAAAATGAAGGCAGAAATAAAGATGTTCTTTGAAACCAATGAGAACAAAGACACAACGTACCAGAATCTCTGGGACACATTTAAAGCAGTGTGTAGAGGGAAATTTATAGCACTAAATGTCCACAAGAGAAAGCAGGAAAGATCTAAAATTGACACCCTAATATCACAATAAAAAGAACGAGAGAAGCAAAAGCAAACAAATTCTTAAAAGCTAGCAGAAATAACAAAGATCAGAGCAGAACTGAAGGAGATAGAGACACAAAAAACCCTTCAAAAATCAATGAATCCAGGAGCTGGTTTTTTGAAAAGATCAACAAAATTGATAGACTGCTAGCAAAACTAATAAAGAAGAAAAGAGAGCATAATCAAATAGATGCAATAAAAAATGATAAAGGGAATATCACCATCAATCCCACAGAAATACAAACTACCATCAGAGAACACTATACATACCTCTATGCAAATAAACTAGAAAATCTAGAAGAAATGGACAAATTCCTGGACACATACACCCTCCCAAGACTAAACCAGGAAGAAGTTGAATCTCTGAATCGACCAATAACAGGCTCTGAAATTGAGGCAATAATTAATAGCCTACCAACCAAAAAAAGTCCAGAACCAGACAGATTCACAGCCGAATTCTACCAGAGGTACATAGAAGGGCTGGTGCCATTCCTTCTGAAACTATTCCAATCAATAGAAAAAGAGGGAGTCCTCCCTAACCCATTTTATGAGGCCAGCATCATCCTGATACCAAAGCCTGGCAGAGACACAAAACAAAAAAAGATAATTTTAGACAAATATCCCTGATGAACATCAGTGTGAAAATCCTCAATAAAATACTGGCAAACCAAATCCAGCAGCACATCAAGAAGCTTATCCACCACGATCCAGTCAGCTTCATCCCTGGGATGCAAGACTTGTTCAACATATGCAAATCAATAAATGTAATCCATCACATAAGCAGAACCAACTAGAAAAACCACATGATTATCTCAATAGACGCAGAAAAGGCCTTCGACAAAATTCAACAGTTCTTTATGCTAAAAATTCAATAAACTAGGTATTGATGGAATGTATCTCAAAATAATAAGAGCTATTTATGACAAACCCACAGCGAATATCATACTTAATGGGCAAAAACTGGAAGCATTCCCTTTGAAAATCAGCACAAGACAAGGATGCCCTCTCTCACCACTCCTATTCAACAGTGTTGGAAGTTCTGGCCAGGGCAATCAGGCAAGAGAAAGATATAAAGGTATTCAATTAGGAAAAGAGGAAGTCAAATTTTTCATGTTTGCAGATGACATGATTGTGTATTTAGAAAACTCCATCGTCTCAGCCCCAAATCTCCTTAAGCTGTTAAGCAACTTCAGCAAAGTCTCAGGACACAAAATCAATGTGCAAAAATCACAAGCATTCCTATACACCAATAACAGACAAACAAAGAGCCAAATCATGAGTGAAGTCCCATTCACAATTGCTACAAAGAGAATAAAATACCTAGGAATCCAACTTACAAGGGATGTGAAGGATCTCTTCAAGGAGAACTACAAACCACTGCTCAATGAAATAAAAGAGGACACAAACAAATGGAAGAACATTCCATGCTCATGGATAGGAAGACTCAATATCATAAAAATGGCCATACTGCCCAAGGTAATTCATAGATTCAATGCCATTCCCATCAAGCTACCAATGACTTCCTTCACTGAATTGGAAAAAACTACTTTAAAGTTCATATGGGGCCTGGCGCGGTGGCTCAAGCCTGCGATCCCAGCACTTTGGGAGGCTGAGATGGGCGGATCACAAGGTCGGGAGATCGAGACCATCCTGGCTAACATGGTGAAACCCCGTCTCTACTAAAAAATACAAAAAAAAAAACCAAAAACAAAAAACCAAAAAACTAGCCAGGCGAGGTGCCCGGCGCCTGTGGTCCCAGCTACTCGGGAGGCTGAGGCAGGAGAATGGCATAAACTCGGGAGGTGGAGCTTGCAGTGAGCTGAGATGCAGCCACTGCACTCCAGCCTGGGTGACAGAGCGAGACTCTGTCTCAAAAAAAAAAAAAAAAAAGTTCATATGGAACCAAATAAGAGCCCAGATTGCCAAGACAATCCCAAGCAAAAAGAACAAAGCTGGAGGCATCACACTACCTGACTTCAAACTATACTACAAGGCTACAGTAACGAAAACAACATGGTACTGGTACCAAAACAGAGATATAGACCAATGGAACAGAACAGAAGCCTCAGAAATAACACCACACATCTACAACCTTCTGATCTTTGATAAACCTGACAAAAACAAGAAATCAGGAAAGGATTCCCTATTTAATAAATGGTGCTGGGGAAACTGGCTAGCCATATGTAGAAAGCTGAAATTGGATTCCTTCCTTACACCTTATACAAAAATTAATTCAAGATGGATTAAAGACTTACATGTTAGACCTGAAACCATAAAAACCCCAGAAGAAAACCTAGGCAATACCATTCAGGACATAGGCATGGGCAAGGACATCATGACTAAAACACCAAAAGCAATGGCAACAAAAGCCAAAATAGACAAATGGGATCTAATTAAGCTAAAGAGCTTCTGCACAGCAAACGAAACTACCATCAGAGTGAACAGGCAACCTACAGAATGCGAGAAAATTTTTGCAATCTACACATCTGACAAAGGGCTAATATCCAGAATCTACAAAGATCTTAAACAAATTTTCAATAAGAAAACAAACAGCTCCATCAAGAAGTAGGCAAAGAATATGAACATGCACTTCTCAAAAGAAGACATTTATGCAGCCAACAGACACATGAAAAAATGGTCATCATCACTGGTCATCAGAGAAATGCAAATCAAAACCACAATGAGATACCATCTCACACCAGTTAGAATGGCGATCATTAAAAAGTCAGGAAACAACAGATGCTGGAGAGGATGTGGAGTAATAGGAATGCTTTTACACTGTTGGTGGGAGTGTAAATTAGTTCAACCATTGTGGAAGACAGTGTGGCGATTCCTCAAGGATCTAGAACTAGAAATACCATTTGACCCAGTGATCCCATTACTGGGTATATACCCAAAGGATTATAAATCATGCTACTATAAAGACACATGCACACATATGTTTATTGCGGCACTATTCACAATAGCAAAGACTTGGAACCAACCCAAATGCCCATCAGTGATAGACTGGATTAAGAAAATGTGGCATATACACCATGGAGATACTATGCTGCCATAAAAAAGGACAAGTTCATGTGCTTTGCAGGGACATGGATGCAGCTGGAAACCATCATTCTCAGCAAACTATCACAAGGACAGAAAACCAAACACTGCATGTTCTCACTCATAGGTGGGAATTGAACAATGAGAACACTTGAACACAGGGAGGGGCCTGTCATGGGGTAGGGGGATGGGGGAGGGATAGCATTAGGAGAAATACCCAATATAAATGATGTGTTAATGGGTGCAGCAAACCAACATGGCACATTTATAACTATGTAACAAACCTGCACATTTTGTACATGTACCCTAGAACTTAAGGTATAATTAAAAATATATATATACTTGTAAATTGCCAAGAGAGTAGATTTTAAGTGTTCTCACCACAAATCATGTGTGAGGTAATGGAAATGTTACACAGCTTGATTTAGCCATTGCACCAACACTATATGGTACAATGTAAGTATATATAATTTTGACTTACCTAATAAATAAGTTTTTGAAAAGAATAAGATACATCTATATGTGCTGACATAAAAGAATAGACATGATATATTGTTGAGAGAAAATAAGTGGCATATAAATTTTTATCTGATATAAATTTTTAAAATCATGCAGTTTAATTTATTCCTTCTGTAGACAAGTGAATAACATGGGAAAAGGTTGAGAAACATTGCATAGAGTATTTATTTTTGGTTCCCAATAATTTCCTTGCTACTCCAAATAAAAAACTGTTTTTTCAGAATCACCTCAACTACGTTCAACTTCTATCTTGTTAGATGGGGGAGAGCAGCCACCCTCACTCCTGGGTGAGAGAGGCTCACTCAGGGATCACTGTCCTTCACTGCCTTGTGTTCAGTCTAGAGAGGCTAAGTAATGTTTCTGAGGACACATAGCTTATAAGACACAAAGCAATACTAGACTCAGGTCTGTCTGTTTCAAGTACCCGCAATTGTAATCTTCACACCATAAAGCCAATGAGAGTGTATTTCAACAAAAAAAGAAACAGTATAATCAAGTCTATAAATGCCCTTGACTAAGATTTTCAGCCCACTGTGTCACCATGAAACTCACTCTTAATTCTTAGATACAGGGCAAAAACGAAGGTGAATCAGTGACATGCTTCCTCTGTATGAATAGTTATTGTAGGCAGCAGGAGTAGTAGGGTGATAGGCCTGCACTGCAATAGCAAGGTCTGCAGTTGCTACTAAATCTTGATAGGCCCCACTGTGGGACAAAAGGCATGCTTGCCATGCCAAGACTGGATAAGGTCCAGAAAACCCCAGTCTCCACCTGTGTAATAGACTGAAGTCCACAGATCTGGTCCTCAAGTCTCAGAAGGCTTCATCTTATCCCTGAAGTTTTCTAACTGTAGCCTTTTCCAATCAGGGTCCCAAAAGAGAATTAGCTTACAGACAAGTGATTTCAGTGACTAATTCTCCATTTCCCAAGAATGCAACATAGTTAGTACCATTGTAGATGGAGAGGAGATAAGCTAATTTGTTAGGTATTTAGTTGCCTTCATGGACTGGAGCTTTTATTCTACCAGCAATCTTTATGAGAAAGGCCAGTGGAAGTTTCCAGTCGAACTTGGTTTACGGTGGGAGTACACAAGGTAGATGTGGAGTCTTCTGCTTTATCTGGGAAGAAATATCTGGCTGTATTTGAATGGGCACCGAACGTGAGCCCCATGAGCCCAGTAAAATGGTGTGGCCTCATCTGGTCCGGGCTAGACATGCCCCTTTCCCATCCAGCCCTTCCTGAATCATTGGGTGAGGATGCTTATCCAGGCCAGCAGAAGACTCAGGGTTATTTTGGGAAGGACAGACACACGTCCTCGTCCTGGGATAGGGCAGGCTATGATCACTGAAATGCAAACGTTAAACTTGTCACTTCCAAGATGTGCCCAACTCTCCTCCTCCTGCTCAAATTCAGTTCCCATAAATGGACAGAGAGCTGATTTCCCCTGGCTTCATCTCAAGACCAGGTCACTATGTTCCCAAAGTCTAACTTGGCTCAAACGTCTTTACCTACTAAGGTTATTTTTCTGCTGCTGTGGTGGAATTGCTATTTTCAGTAGCCGAGAAAAATTCAGTATTTATTTTTCTTGGTGGGAAATCCACAGTGCAGTAGGTGGTTCCTGGAAGCTGTTTATTCCCCCTATTGTATTGTCTTGAGCAAATGACCATGATTAATAATATTTAAAGGGATTAATCTCATTCTGCAGGAGGCAAGCAGTAGAGCAGATAGATAGATAGAAATAGAGAGATTGAAACAGATATAAATACAGATATCTCTTGCCCATTTTAATTCTACATATTTACAGCCTCAGGGCATAATACAAATGGACAAAGAACCTAGCCGGCAGCAACTGAATAAAATTCCAACAGGGAGATGTATTACTGCCTCTGGAAGTACATCATAGCTGATATTCTGGACTGAGTTTACTCTGAGCATGTGATCTTACTCAATCAGATCATGCTAAATATAGACTTAGAGAGGACTGATGGCAGAACGTTGACTGAGGCCATAAGCTGCCATCTGGATTTTTTGTATCTTTTTTCAGAAAACAGTGAATTCACCCCGGCATTCAACTTCCTTAAGATCAAGCACAGAGGTCAACTGCTGTGGATTTGTAGAGGGGAGTTCACACTGCTGTGAAAATATATTCCCAGTTATATTTGAATTTCTAGTTTTAGGACAAAATTCTGCTATCTTTTTACAAAAAGCCCCCTTGCCCTCATACCCCATAACATGCCACTCTTTATAGGATTATCACTCTTGATTATTCTGATGACAGGAAGCATTGATGATGACCCTTTGATTTTTTTCTATATGCCCAGAGGAGTTGGTGTGATCTTTCTAGAAAAGAAGACCTTCTTTGACACATAATGTTTATGAAAATATCAGAGGTTCAGTTTTGGGTAATCTGTCTCAAACTCTCCCCTGAGCCCCTCAACTCCCTCCAGGAAGAACACAAAATGAATCCTGCAGGATGACTGAAAACTCCTCTGTTGATCAGGGTGTTCAGCAAACAAGTCTGTACAACCCTGCTCACAGTCACTCCACTCTGAAACCAGTTCTGCTCTGGGAAATTATTTCTTGGGTTTAACAAAGTCCCTTATGCTGACACTTGTATATTTTTCTTTATTCTGCTTCAGTGTAATGTAGGACTTTAGAATCGTAGAGCACTAGTGCTGTAAGGGAGCTTAGAGCCTTAGAATTTAACTGGAACAAAAGCTTGGGCCCAGAAAGCCTGGGTTCCCACAGCTAGTTAGGAGTAGAAGAAAGGCTTGGTGTCCTTGGCCTGCAAGGATTTCTTTTCTACCATAATGGCTGTATTTGAAGATATATTTAAATCCCTCCTCAGCCTCCATTTTTCTAGTTGAGATGTTCTTTAGTCTCCCAATAAGTATAATTTTCCAAACGTTAGACTCTTTTCTCATATTTTCTCCTCTTTCTTCATGTGCCCATTAAATTATGGTGCCCTGTGCTCAGAATAAGTAGCAGACTTTAATACTGTCTGAGATAGTATTATAATTCATAATAATCCATTGACTATGTAGAAATAGCTCTTAAGCTCTTAATTCATAACATGTCAGACAGTGATATATACCCTGAGGGTATAGAAATGAATAACAATAAGGTTCATTCTTCAAGGACCTTGAAGTCATACAGGAGAGATGTGTATTGAGTGGTTGACCATAGCTAGGTAGGAGGTAGGAGGTGTGCACGTGTGTTGGGGAGAAGCGTTGGGGCACAAAAGAGGGTGTTCTCATATGTATAGGATTTTAAGAGAAATTTTAAGTCATTTTTTAACCAAAAGTGGGGTGTTTTAGCTGGATCTGAAAGAATCCAGCAATGTTTAAGAATTGAAATAATGCTGTTACTATTATTTGTGTATATGTTTGTGTATCTTGGGTATTATTCGGAGTCATGGGATCACATTAGTTATGGAAAGATCACTTTGGTTGCAATGTGAATAATGGATTGAAGGGGAAAAAAAAGAAAATTCATTTAGGAGCCTAAAGTAATATTCCAGGAAACAGATGGTATAGATTTTGGCAGAGCTGTGTCAGAAGACTAATCCTCAGGATTTAGTGACCTCTTGAATGCTGTGTGTTGAGGAAGAGGTCAGCAGTGATTTCCAAGGTTGTGCTTTGGACAACTGGGTTGACTAATAATAACAGGCTTGTGGTTATTCTTTTAAATGTATCAAATGATCATGGAATAGTAGAAGGTTTTGGGTGGAAGATAAGGAGTCCAATTCTAGCCACGTGGAATTTGAACAACTTGGAATTATCCAGTTTGCATTATCCAGTGGGCAAAAGGATACATGGGTCTGGAGGGCAGGGGAGGATCCTGGGATAGGATATAAGGTGGCAGTTAAACCAAAAAGTGGATGACTGTATTCAGGGAGATGTTAGAGTATGAACAGAAGAAGGTCACTTGTCAAAGAATAGACAGGAAGCCTCATGAAGGAGACTGGAAAGAAATGCTTGGATGACATGAGGAGAACCAGAAGCATGTGGCCAACAGGCCTCATGTCCTTGAGGGATCAAGTGACAGAAAGATTAAAATCTATTAAATTCTGCAGTGAACTTGCAATTGGTGATCTTAGGGCAATTTATTGGGGTGTGGAAAGCTCTGAATCCAGAATGCAACACACTGAGGAATCAGTTTCTTCCTTTATTCTATTGACAATGCTGTGTTACTTTGATTGATTTTTATACGTTGGAACCACTTGCACATTCCTGGGATTACTCTCACTTGGTCATAATGTATAATCCCTTTAATATGCTCCTGGATTCAGTTTGCTGGTATTTTTTATTTTATTTTATTTTTTTGGGGATGCAATCTCACTCTGTCCCCCAGGCTAGAGTGCAATGGCTCTGCCTTGGCTCACTGCAACCTTTGCCTCCCAGGTTCAAGTGATTCTCATGTCTTAGCCTCCCAAGTAGCTGGGATTACAGGCATGTGCCACCACACCAGGCTAATTTTTGTATTTTTAGTAGTGAAGATGTTTCACCATGTTAGTCAGGCTGGTCTCGACCTCCTGGCCTCAAGTGATATGCCTGCATTGGCCTCCCAAAGTGCTGGGATTACAGGTGTGAGCCACCATGCCCAGCCTTCAGTTTGCTAGTATTTTGTTGAGTGTTTTGGCGTCTACATCCATAGGAGACTTTGGTTTACAGTTTTCTTGTGATGTCTTTATCTGGTTTTGGTATCATGGTAATGCCGACCTTATGGAGTGAGTTAGGAAGTTTTCTCAATTCTATTTTTTTGGAAGAGTCTAAGAAGTATTTCTACTAATTCTTTAAAATTTGGTAGAATTCACCATGTGGTCCTCAGGTTTTCTTTATTGGAAGTTTTTGGATGGTTGACTCAATCTCTTTATTTGTGATAGGTCTATGCCAGATTTTCTGTTTCTTCCTGAGTCAATTTTGGCAGCTTATGTGTCTCCAAAAATTGTCCATTTCATCTAGATTATCTAATTTTTTGGCATATAATTGTTCACAGTATTGTTTTACAATGCTTTTAATTGCTCTACGATCATTAGCAACATCTCCTTTGTTCCTGATTTGAATAGTTTAAGTCTACTCTTTTTTTTTTCTTGGTTAGTCTAGCCAAAGTTTTCTCAACACCGTTGATCTTTTCAAATAACGAATTTTTTGTTTTATTAATTTTTTCCATTGTCATTCTATTCTCTACTTCATTTATCTCTCCTATAATGTTTATTTTTTTCCTTCTTCTTGTTTAGGTTTAGTTTGCTCTTCTTTTTCTAGAGTCTTTTTAAAAACCTTCTATTTTAGGTTTAGGGGTATTTGTGCAGGATTGTTATATAGGTAAACTGTGTGTCATGGGGGTTTGGTGTACCAATTATTTAGTCACTCAGGTAATAAGTATAATACCCAATAGGTATTTTTTCTTGATCCTCTTCCTCCCAACCTCCACTGTCAAGTAGGCCCTGGTGTCCAGTTGTTCTCCTCTTTGTATCCATGTGTTCTCATTGATTAACTCCCACATATAAATGAGAATATACAGTATTTGGTTTTCTGTTTCTGCATTAGTTTGCTTATGATGATGATCTCCAGCTCAATTTACATTGTTGCAAAGGACATAATCTCGTTCTTTTTTATGGCTGTGTAGGATTCTGTGGTATATACGTACCACTTTTCTTTATTCAGTCTACTGGTGATGGGCATTTAGGTTGATTGCATGTCTTTGTTGTGAACAGTGCTGCAGTAAACATATGTGTGCATGTGTCACTACGGCAAAACAAATTGTATTCCTTTGGATATATATCCAACAATAGGATTGCTGGGTTGAATGGTAATTCTGTTTTCAGTTCTTTGAGAAATTGCCACACTGTTTTCCACAATGACTGAACTAGTTTACACTCCCACCAGCAGTGTTTAAGTGTTCCTTTACTCTGCAACCTCACCAGCGTCTGTTATTTTTTGGCTTTTTAATAATGGCTATTCTGTCTGGTGTGAGATGGTACCTCGCTGTGGTTTTGTTTTGCAATTCTCTAAAGATTAATGATGCTGAGCATTTTTTCATATGCATGCTGGCTGCATACGTGTCTTCTTTTGAAAAGTGTCTGTTCATGGTCTTTGTCTACTTTTTAATGATATTGTTTGTTTTTTGCTGGTAAATTTAAGTTCCTTATGGATTCTGGATATAAAACCTTTTTTAGATGCATAGTTTGCAGATATTTTCTCTCATTCTGTAGGTTGTCTGTTTACTCCATTGATAGTTTCTTTTGCTGTGCAGAAGCTCTTTAGTTTGATTAGGTCCCATTTGTCAATTTTTGGTTTTGCTGTAATTGCTTTTGGTGTCTTTGCCATGAAATCTTTGCCAGGTCCTATGTCCAGAATGGCATTGCCTAGATTTTCTTCCAGGGTTTTTATAGTTTTGGATTTTACATTAAGTCTTTAATCCATCTTGAGTTAATGTTTGCATATGGCTTAAGGAAGGGGTCCAGTTTGAATTTCCTGCATATGGCTAGCTAGTTATCCCAGCACCATTTATTGCATAGAAAATCCTTTCCCTATTGCTCATTTTTGTGGGCCTTGTTGAAGATAACATGGTTGTAGGTATGCAGCATTATTTATGGCTCTCTATTCTGTTCCATTGGTCTATACATCTATTTTTGTACCCTTACCATGTTGTTTTGGTAACTGAAGTCAGGCAATGTGGCTGTGTGTAGTGGCTCGTGCCTGTCATCGAGCATTATGGGAAGCTGAGGCCAGTGGATCACCTGTGGTCAGGAGTTCCAGACCAGCCTGGCCAACATGGCAAAACTGTCTTTAGTAAAAATACAAAAATTAACTGGGCATGGTGATGCATGCCTGTAACCCCAGCTACTCTGGAGGCTGAGGCAGGAGAATCGCTTGAACCCTGGAGGTGGAGGTTGCAGTGAGCCGAGGTCACTCTACTGCACTCCAGCCTGTGTGACAGAGTAAGATTCTATCCCCACCCCCTGACCCCCCCACAAAAAAAAGAAAAGGAAAAATGAAGTCAGGTAACATGATGCCTCCTGCTTTGGTCTTTTTTTTTTTTTTAAGGATTGCCTTAAAGAGCTATTCAGGCTCTTTTTTGGTTCTATATGAATTTTAAAATAGTTTTTTTTCTACTTCGATGAAGAATATCATGGTAGTTTGATAGGAATGGTGTTGAATCTGTAAATTACTTTGGACAGTATGGCCATTTTAATGATATTGATTCTTCTTATTGATGAGCACAGCATGTTTTTCCATTTGTTTGTGTCACTTCTGATTTCTTTGAGCAGTGTTTTGGTATGCTGTGTTTTTGGTTTAATTCACCTGAAAATATGTTTTAGTTTCCCCTGTGATGTGCTCTTTGACTCACCAGTTATTTAGGAGTGTTTAATTTCCACTCTTTGTGAATTTTCTAAATTTTCTTCTATTAATGATTTCTAATTTCATTCTATTGTTGGAGAATATACTTGGCATAATTTTTATGTTTTTATATTTGTTGAGATATGTTTTTCTGGACTAATGTATGGCCCATTCTGGAGAATAGTTCACTTGAGAAGAATGTGTATTCATCTGTTATTGGGTGGAGTGTTCTATAGATATCTGTTAGATTGCATTGGCTTATAGTGTTGATCAGGTTTTCTATTTTCTTGTTGATTTTCTATCTAGTTTTTCTAGACATCATTGAAAATTACTATTAAAGTCTTCAACTATTATTGTTAAACTCTATTATTTGGCCTTCAATTGTGTTAATTTTTTCTTTGTGTATTGTGGTGCTCTGTTTTTAGGTGCATATATGTTTATAAGTGTTATACCTTCTTGATGAATTGACTCTTTTATATTAATAATTATATAATGTCCTTTTTATCTCTTTAACAATTTTTATATTGAAGTCTATTTTGTTTGATATGCATATAGCCATTCCAGCTCTCCTTTGATAACTATTTGCATAGAATATTTTTTCAACATTTTACTTTCAACCTACTTACATCTTTAAATCTCAAGTGAATTCTTGTAGACAGAATATAATTGAACCATGTTTTAAAAATAATCCATTCTGGCTGGGTGCAGTGACTCATGCCTGTAATCCCAGCACTTTGGGAGGCCAGGGCAGATGGATCACGAGGTCAGGAGTTCAATACCAGCCTGACCAAAATGGTGAAACCCTGTCTCTACTGAAAACACAAAAATTAGCCGGAAGTGGCGGTGTGCACCTGTAATCCCAGAAACTCAGGAGGCTGAGGAAGGAGAATCACTTGAACCCAGGAGGCAGAGGTTGCAGTGAGCCGAGACCACACCACTGCACTCCAGCCTGGGTAACAGAGCAAGACTCTGTCTCAAAAAAAAAAAAAAAAAAATCCTTTCTGCCAGGCTATGCCATTTAATTGGATAGTTTCATCCATTTATACTTAATAGAATTACTGATAAGGAAAGACTTCTGCCATTTTGCTATTGGTTTTCTGTATCTTACATCTTTTTTCTTTCTCAATTCCTTCCTTAATTTTTTTTGTTGAATAGGTATTTTCTTGTGTTCCATTTTATTCTCTTTTCACTTCTTTTGTAATGTTTTAAAATATATTTACTTAGTGGTTACCTTGGAAATTGCAATTAACATTTTAATTTATAATAATTCATTTAGATTACTAACAACTTAATTTTCAATAGTATACCAAAACTTAGCTCTTACGCAGCTCCAGTTCCTCTCCTTTTATATTATTCTCACAAATTATGTCTTTATACATTACATGCTCAACAACATATATTTATAATTACTGCTTTATGCAATTGTCTTTTAAATTATCTAGGAAAAACAGGGGTTACAAACAAGAAATACATTAACACTGTCATATTATCTATGTAGCTACTTTTACTGGTGTTCTTTATTTCTTTGTAATATTTAACTTACTGTTTAGTGTCATTGTATTTCAGCCTTAGGACCCTTTTAGAATTTCTTGTACAACAGGTCTGCTAGTGACAAACTCAGTTTTTGTGTATTAGAATGTTTTAATTTCTCTTTTATTAAAAATAGAATTTACTTTTTAAGCAGTTTTACATTTACAGACAAATTGAGTGGAAAATAGAGAGATTTTCTATTTATCACCTCACTCCTTCACCCTTAGAATCTCCTATTATTAACATTTTGGATTACTGTGGTACATTTGTCACAACTGATGAACCAATATTGATACACATTATTATTAACTAAAGTTAGTAGTTCAGTTTACATTAGGGCTCATTCTTCATGTTGTATATTCTGTGGATTTTGACAAATATACAATAATTTATATTCACCATTACAGTATCATCTAGAATAGCCTCACTGCCTTAAAATACCCTGCGCTCTATTTATCCCTGTCTTTCTCCCCAAAGCCTTTACCACCACAGATCTTTTTACAGTTTATGCAGTTTTGCTCAATGTCATATAGTTGAAATCATAGTCTGTAGCTGTTTCAGATTGATTTTTTTGACTTAATAATTGGTGCATTGCTTTTCTGAGACTATATTTCTATCTCCTGATTAAAGAACAGAGCTGGCTATATAATTTGTATTTAAGATTCCTCCATCTCTTTTCATGGCTCAATAACTTATTCCATTTTATTGCTAAATAACATTCCACTGTGTGGATATGCTGCAGTTTATTCATTCACCTATTGAAGGACACCTTTGTTGCTTCCAACTTTGGCAATTACAAATAAAGCTGCTATACATGTTTGTGAAGAGCTTTCTGTGTAGACATTTTTCAGCTCATTTGGGTAAATACCAAAAAATGTGACTGCTGAATCATATGGTAAGAGTATGTTTAGTTTTGTATAAAACTGCCAATCTGTCTTTCAGAGTAACTGTACCATTTTGCATTCTCATCAGCAATAAATGAGACTTTCTGTTGTTCATTGCAACACATCCTTACCAGTATTTGTTTTTTCCCTAGTTTCATTGAGGTATAATTGACAAGTAAAATTGTATAAATTTAAGGAGTACAACATGGTGATTTGATATACATATATATTATGAAATGATTACCATAATCAAGTTAATCTTTTACCTCACCTAGTTATCTTTTTTCCAGTGCTAGTAGAACATTTCTGCATGGTAGAATATTTAAGGTCTACTCTCTTAGCAAATTTTTAGTATAGGAAAAAGTATTGTTAACTATAGTCACTACACTATTTTAAACTGATAACTTAACTTTGATTGCAAACAAAAATTTGTACTTTTACTTCTCCCCCTCACATTTTAGTTTATTGATGTTACAATTTATATCTTTTTACATTGTGTATCCAATAACAAATTATTGTAGTTACAATTATTTTTAATATGTTTGTTTTTTAACTTTTATACCAGAATTAAAACTGATTTATGCATCATTATTACAATACTAGGGAATTCTGACATTGATTATATATTTACCTTTATGGTGAGGTTTATACATTCATATATTTTTATGTTGTTGATTACTGTTCTTTTATTTCAGCTTGAAAAACTTCCTTTAGTGTTTCTTATAAGGCAGGTCTGGTGGTGATAAACTCCTTCAGTTTTTGTTTGTTTGGGAAACTCTTTATCTGTTTTATTTCTGAAGAATAGCTTTTCCAGGTATAGTATTCTTGGTTCACAGTATTTTTTCTTTCACCATTTTGAATATATCATCCAACTCCTTCCTGGCCTACAAGGTTTCTGTTAAGAAAATCTACTGGTAGTCTTAAGGGGGCTTACACGTATGTAATGAGTTGCTTTTCTTTTGCTGCTTTTAAGTTTCTCTTTGTCTTTGACTTTTGCCAATTTAATTATAATGTGTCTTGGTGTAGACTTTTTGAACTCAACCTATTTGGAGACTTTTGGGCCTCATGAGTGTGGATGTTCATTTCTCTTCTCAAATTTTAGAAGTTTTCAGCCAATTTTTTTGTCCAATTAACACTTTTTAATTTTTTTTTATTTTTAAAATTAAGTTCTGGGGTACATGTGTAGGATGTAGAAGTTTGTTACATAGGTATATGTGTGCCATGGTGGTTTGCTGCACCTTTCAACCCATCACTTAGGTATTAAGCCCAGCATGCTTCAGCTGTTTTCCCCAATGCTCTCCCACCCCTGCCCTCCCCCAACAGGCCCCAGTAAGTGTTCTTCCCCTCCCTGTGTCCATATGTTCTCATTATTCAACTCCCACTTATAAGTGAGAACATGCAGTGTTTGGTTTTGTGCTCCTGCATTAGTTTGCTGAGGATAATGGCTTCCAACTTCATTGATGTCCCTGCAAAGGACATGATCTCATTCTTTTTTATGGCTGGATAGTATTCCATGGTGTATACGTACCACATTTTCTTTATCCAGCTATCACTGATGGGCATTTGTGTGGATTCCATGTCTTTGCTATTATGAATAGTGCTGCAGTGAAAATACATGTGCATGTATCTTTATAACAGAATTATTTATATTACTTTGGGTATATACCCAGTAATAGGGTGGCTGGGTCAAATGGTATTTCTGGTTCTAAATCTTTGAGGAATCATCACACTGTCTTCCACAATGGTTGAACTAATTTGCATTCCCACCAACAGTGTAAAAGCACTCCTATTTCTCCACAACCTCACCAGCATCTGTTGTTTCCTGACTTTTTAATAATCGTCATTCTGACTGGTGTGAGATGGTATCTCACTGTGGTTTTGATTTGCATTTATCTAATGATCAGTGATGTTGAGCTATTTTTCTTTCTTTTCTTAAACAGTTTACTTTAATTTCCGGGATACATGTGCAGAATGTGTAGGTTTGTTACATAGGTTTGCATGTGCCATGGTGGTTTGCTGCACCTATCAACCCATCATCTAAGTTTTAAGCCCCACATGCATTAGGTATTTGTCCTAATGCTCTCCCTCCCCTTGTCCCCCACCCCCCGACAGGTCCCGGTGTGTGTTGTTCCTCTCCCTGTGTCCAAGTGTTGTCATTGTTCAACTCCCACTTATAAGAACATGTGGTGTTTGGTTTTCTGTTCCTGTGTTAGTTTGCTGAGGATGAGGGCTTCCAGCTTCATCCATGTCCCTGCAAAGGACATGATCTCATTCCTTTTTATGGCTGCACAGTATTTCATGGTGTATATGCACCACATTTTGTTTATTCAGTCTATCACTGATGGATATTTGGGTTGGCTCCATGTCTTTGCTATTAACTAGCACTGCAGTAAATATACGTGTGCATGTGTATTTATAGTAGAATTATTTATATCACTTTGGGTATATACCCAGCAATGAGATAGCTGGGTCAAATGGTATTTCTGGTTCTAGATTCTTTTTTTTTTTTTTTTTTTGAGATGTAGTCTTGCTCTGTCACCCAGGCTGGAGTGCAGTGGTGCGATCTCGGCTCACTGCAAGCTCCACCTCCTGGGTTCATGCCATTCTCCTGTCTCAGCCTCCCAAGTAGCGGGGACCACAGGTGCCCGCCACCATGCCTGGCTAATTTTTTTGTATTTTTAGTAGAGATGGGGTTTCACCGTGTTAGCCAGGATGGTCTCCATCTCCTGACCTCATGATCTGCCCGCCTTGGCCTCCCAAAGTGCTGGGATTACATGCATAAGCCCCGTGCCTGGCCTGTAGATTCTTTTTTTTTTTTTTTTTTTGAGACGGAGTCTCACTCTGTTGCCCAGGCTGAAGTGCAGTGGCCGGATCTCAGCTCACTGCAAGCTCCACCTCCCGGGTTCACGCCATTCTCCTGCCTCAGCCTCCCGAGTAGCTGGGACTACAGGCGCCCGCCACCTCGCCCGGCTAGTTTTTTGTATTTTTTAGTAGAGACGGGGGTTTCACCGTGTTAGCCAGGATGGTCTCGATCTCCTGACCTCGTGATCCGCCTGTCTCGGCCTCCCAAAGTGCTGGGATTACAGGCTTGAGCCACCGCGCCCGGCCAACCTGTAGATTCTTGAGGAATCACCACACTGTCTTCCACAATGGTTGAACTAATTTACACCCCCACCAACAGTGTAAAAGTGTTCCTATTTATCCACAGCCTTGCCAGCATCTATTGTTTCTTGACTTTTTAATAATCACCATTCTGACTGACATGAGATGGTATCTCACTGTGGTTTTGATTTGCATTTCTCTGATGATCAGGGATGTTGAGCTTTTTTCATATGTTTGTTGACTGTGTAAATGTCTTCTTTTGAGAAGTGTCTGTTCTTATTCTTTGCCCACTTTTTAATTGGGTTGTTTGTTTCTTTCTTGTAAATTTGATTAAGTTCCTTGTATATTCTGGATATTAAACCTTCGTCAGATGGATAGATTGCACACATTTTTTCCCCATTCTGTAGGTTGTCTCTTCACTCTGATGATAGTTTTGCTTGCTATGCAGAAGCTCTTTAATTAGATCCCATTTGTCAATTTTTGCTTTTGTTGCAATTGCTTTTGGTGATTTCATCATAACATTTTTGCCCATGCCTATGTCCTGAATGGCCTATTGCCCGAATTTTCTTCTAGGATTTTTATAGTTTTGGGTTTTACATTAAGTAAAGTCTTAAATCCATCTTGAGTTAATTTTTGTATAAGGTGTAAGGAAGAGATCCAGTTTCAATTTTCTGGATATGGTTCCAGCCTTATTTATTTATTTATTTATTTTTGAGACAGAGTCTCACTCTGTCACCCAGGCTGGAGTGCAATTGCGCAATCTCAGCTCACTGCAACCTCTGCCTTTCAGATTCCAGCAGTTCTCTAGCCTCAGCCTCCCAAGTAGCTGGGACTACAGGTGCACACCGCCATGCCTGGCTAATTTTTGTATTTTTAGTAGAAATGGGGTTTCACCATGTTGGCCAGGCTGCTCTCAAACTCCTGACCTCAACTGATCCTCCTGCCTTGGCCTCCCAAAGTGCTGGGATTACAGGTATGAGCCACTGCAACTGGCCAGTCATTATTTTTAAAAACACATTCTGTCCTTTTCTCTCTCCATCTTCTCCTGGAATTTCTATAATGCAAATTTGTTTCTCTTGGTTGTGTCCCATATATCTTGTAGGTTTTCCTCACTGCTTTTTGTTTTTTTTCCTTTTGGCCTCTGATCAGATCATTCCAAATGACCTATCTTCTGGTCCTCTGATTCTTTATTGTGCTTGACTGAGTCTGCTGTTGAAGTTCTCTACTGACCTTTTTAGTTCAGTCACTGCATTCCTAATCTGTGGGATTTCTATTTGGGATATAAAAAAATTTATGTTGTCTTTTGTTTCTTTGTTGAACTACTTATTTTGGTCATGTGCTGTTTTTCTGAATATCGTTTAGCTATCCACTTATGTTTTCTTGTAGTTCATCAAACTTTCCTAAGAGGATTATTCTGAATTGTTTTTTAGACTGTTTATAGGTCTCCATCTCTTTTGGGTAAATTATTGGAGCTTTGTTAGTTTCCTTTGATGGTGTCATGTTCCCTGACTCTTTCCAATTTTTGTATTCTTGTGTTTGTTTCTGTGCATTTGTGGAAGTGCTCTCCTTGTCTAGCTTTACAAGTTCACTTTGGCAGGGATATACCTTAACCATTCAGTCCAACCTGGGGTCTGGACAGACCAGTTGGTAGTGTCATTGGGCAAGTGGGGCTTGCTGTTAATTCTCTAGTTGGGCAGGACCACTGACTGTACTCTGAGCTTGGGTGGGGTTGCTGGATGGACTCTGAAGTCAGGTGGGTCAGCTAGCAGGGCTTGTAGTCAAGCAAGGCTGCTGGCTGGGCTCCGAGTTCAGGCAGGTTGTTGACTGGGCTTCTTAGTTGTGTGGTGCCACTAACTGGGCTCCACAATTGCCTCTGGTTGTGGAGTTGTGGGCTGTGGTCCTGGCAAGGTGATGATAATGGTTGGACCCCACAATTAGGTGGAATGTCTCAACCTCACCCCCAGGTTCTGGGATTGTCACAAAGGTGTTCTTGTCTGTGAGTAGTTGCCAGTTGGACTTCGTGTGTTGGGAAATAAAGCTGAAAACTTCCTATTCTGACATCTTTCTGATGTCACTAACACCTTTAGTGTTTTCAATTTTAGCCATTCTAATAGAAATGCAGTATCTCATTGTTTTAATTGCTTTTTTTTTTTTTTTTGAGACAGAGTCTCATTCTGTTACCCAGGCTGGAGTGCAATGGGGTGATCTCGGCCCACTGCATCCTCTGCCTCCTGGGTTCAAGCGATTCTCCTGCCACAGCCTCCTGAGTAGCTGGGATTACAGGTGCATGCCACCATGCCTGGCTAATTTTTGTATTTTTAGTAGAGACAGGGATTCACCATGTTGGTCAGGCGGGTCTCAAACTCCTGACCTTGTGATCCGCCCGCCTCAGCCTCCTAAAGTGCTGGGATTACAGGCGTGAGCCACTGCGACTGGCCTTAATTGCTTTTCAAAAACTTCCTTAATGACATATAATGTTGAACATATTTTCATATGCTTATTTGCTATCTGTGTATCTTCTTCAGTGAAGCGTCTGTTCAGATCTGTGGCCTCATTTTCAGTTGGGTTGTTTATTGTCTCATTACTGAGTTTTAAGAGGCCTTTGTATATTTTGGATACCAGTCCTTTAACAGATATATGTTTTGCAAATGTTTTTTCTAGTCTGTGTTTTTTTTTATTGTCATAATCTTTCGCAAAGCATATATTTTTGATTTTACTGAAGTCCAACTTATCAATGTTCTCTTTCATGGATTGTGTCTTTGGTGTGGCATCTAAACACTAAATCCAAGGACACTTAGGTTTTCTTCTATATTACCTTTTAGGAATTTTATAATTTAGCATTTTACAATTAGGCCTATGATCCATTTTGAGTTAATTTTTGTAAAAAGCGTAAAGGCTATGTCTGGATCCTTATTTTTCCTGTGAATGTCCTATTGTTTCAACCTAATTTGTTGAAAACACTATCCTTTCTTCACCAAAATGTTTTTGCTCCTTTGTTAAAGATCAGATGACTGTATTTATGTGGGTCTGTTTCTGGTATCTGGATTCTGTTCACTGATCTATTTATTTATTCTTCTGCCAATACCACATTGTTTTTATTACTTTAGCTTTATCGTAAGTCTTGAAATTAGTTTCTGTCCTTCAACTTTGCCATTTTATAATATTGTCTTGACTATTCTGGGTCTCTCGCCCCTCCATATAAACTTTAGAGTCTTATTGTCCTTATCCACACAATAGCTTGCTGAGATTATAATTGGGATTATGTTGAATCTACAGATCAAGTTGGGAAGAGCTGACATCTTGACAATATTAAATCTTTCTATTTATGTACATTAAATATCTCTCCATTTATTTAGGTATTCTTTGACTTCCATCGTAGTTTTGTGGTTTTTATGCAACTCATATAGGTCTTGCATGTATTTTGTTAGGTTTTGTTTTGAAAGCCCCTAGCTAAATTGGTGTTCCAGTACCACAGTGGCTAGTAACCCTACCCTAACAGGAAATGAAGAGTAGTAAATGGGGGTGTTTATAGAGTGGCTTTCACGGGATCCTTATTTTACTTGGTAGACAGCCTAATGCCTCATTGTCTGACCTATGGCCAGTGTCCCTCACACAGGAAACTTGTTTACCTTAGCAGATGACCTTGTGGTTCTTGTTTGAGCTGTGTCCGATTTATGCCTACCTGAGTATTGCTTTGGTGCTGGGAGCCCAACCTTGAGTTCTCCTCAGTTTCCCAGGGAAAACCCAGCCTGGGGTAGCCATTGGTTCCTCAGATGGAAGGCACAAATTCAGATTGAAGGCTCATCTGCTTAAAGGAAGCAGTAGAAAAAACAGAGAGCCCAGTTTGCTAGGCAGGAGCGAAACCTCTAAGTTCTTATCTTTGGCCACTGGCTTGAGCTATTTGAGCATGGCGTTCTATTTCTAATGCCTAGACACAGCAATCTTTGCTGTGCCATTTCCATTACAGATTTATACCCAAGGACTTCACTTTTTGGTGATAATAAAAACAATATTGTGTTTTTAATGTTCAATTTCAGTGTTCATTGTTGCTATGTAAGAAAGCAATTAACTTTTTAAAGAAATTATTACCTTGCATTCTGCAACTTGCCTGTAGGTTAATTCTCCTGTGGATCCTTGGCTGAAGAAAGCTGTGATGAGAAAGCTCCGGAAACAGATTTAGGCCTTCTGAGGCTTCTGAGCGTGTCATTCATTCAACAGATAATTATTTACCACTCCTCTATGATAAGGTACTGTGGGAGGCTAAGGATGCAGGATTCCTACCCTGGAGAGGCGAATAGCCCTATAGGCATTGCTAATGACAAGTTTGCACATGTTATCAGAGGGGAAGAAAAAGAATTTCCAGGTATGAGGGAAGACTCTTCTTCCTCTTAGATGTCTCACTAAGAGGAGAACATAGTGGCCCCAGAAAATTAAGCCGACTGGGTGCCACTAGGAAGATATTTTCCTAGTCTATATCTCCCAGGGCAGAAAATTAAAAATTGTTTTCCTCCAATATATATTTTCATGGAAGATAAAGATCAGAATTATACTGACCAGGAGAGATGGTGAATTAGAATGAATCTCATCTTCAGTGCTATTGATTTTGTTCAGGAAGCTAATCTCCAGATAGGGGTCACAGTATGCCTTGGTAAGACGCTGCAAATATCAGTTCATTTAATGAAACACACAAGTTAGGAATAATTATGAAAATATATTTGCATAATATGAAATAATCTTAAGTGCATGTGAAAATACATTCAAAATGCCATAAATCATTAACTGAACATATTGTTTGTGTATGTTTTTTTCTACTAGTCATTTGTTCTTTATTCATTTTGTTTTCTACCAGTTCTCAGTGGATAATTGGTACCAAGCTTCTAAATTTAAGAAAAATTTAGGCGAGAAAAACTTAAAATAAAGAAAATTTTATCCAATATTGTGTATGTGTGAGTATTTGGTAAAAATTTGGCATAATTTAATTTTATCATCAGGACATCTTGTTCAGGGTAGAGAGAAAGGGCATTATTTGAAAACTACTAATCTGAAAATCATGGAGAGGATCATGTAGGAAATTCTCCTGAAATGGCAGAAACCTTCTCTTTATCTCCTGTCTGCAAGTCATTCTTTATTCCATCCCATGGGGAACTTCATTATGAACCCTCATTGCCTCACTCTGTAATGGAAAAGCAGAGGTGGAAAACCCAGTCAACTAAAAGTTCAAGATCTGGTCTCAGCTGCATCATTACTTGATTACTTAGGGCAAGTCAAAAATTGTTTTTGCTTCGTTTTGCTCATCCACAAAAAATAATAATACCTCCTTGCTGGCATCACATTAATTTTTTCCATGAAAATAAAATGAACCAATGAGTAAATATAAAGAAGAATTAATTTGGTTGCTTGAGGATTCTGTGTTCATTATTCTATCTTTTCCTGGGTCATAAGATGATGAGTTCCTTATGGTAGACAGCCTCCATGGCAGTTCCCAACCTCCCAAGATTCCCACCTCCAAAGATTCATGCCCTTGTGGGTTGCTTTCTGGATTGTTCTGTGTGACCAACAGAATATAGCAGGAGTAATGGCATGTCACTTCAATAGGCTATAAAAGACTCTGTTGCCTCTGTTTTTTTTTTTTTTCTCTCTCTCTCTGATCACTCACTCTGGGAGAAGTCAGCTGCCATTTCACTAAAAGTCTATCATGTTAGTCTATTTGCATTGCTATAAAGAAAACCAGAGGCTGGGTAATTTATAAAGAAAAGATGTTTATTTAGCTCATGGTTCTGCAGGCTGTACAGGAAGCATGGTGCCAGCATCTACTTTTGGGGAGGGCCTCAGGGAGCTTCCGATCATGGCAGAAAGTGAAGGCAGGGGGGCAACATGTCACATGATGAGAGATGGAGCAAGAGACAAAAAGGGTGCCACACTCTTTTAAACAACCAGATCTTGTGTGAAATCAGAGTGAGAACTCACTCATTACTGTGAGGAGGACACTAAGCCATTCATGAGGGATCCACCCCCAAAATTCAAACCCTCCCACTAGGCCCACCTTCAACATTGGGGATTACATTTCAACATGGGATTTGGAGGGGACAAACCATATCATTCTGCCCCCAGCCCTCCAAATCTCATGTCCTTTCACGTGGCAAAAAACAATAATCCCTTCTCAATAGTCCCCCAAAGTCTTAACTCATTCTAGCATTAACTCAAAAGTCTCACGTTCAAAGTCCTAAGTCTCATCAGAGACTCAAGGCAAGTTTTTTCTACCTATGAGCCTGTAAAATTATAAAAAACAAGTCATTTACTTAGAAGATACAATGATGAAATAGGTATTGGGTAAAGATTTCCATTCCAAAAGGAAAAAAATTGGCCAAAAGAAAGGGGCGACACGACCCACACAAGTCTGAAACCCAGCAGGGGAGACATTAAACCTTAAAGCTCCAACATAATCTTCCTTGACACCATGTCCAGCATGCTGGGCACAGTGGTGCGAGGTGTGGGTTCCCAAGGCCCTAGTAGTTCTGCCCCTGCGATTTTGCAGGGTGCAACCCCTCTGGCGGCTTTCATGGGTTGGAGTTGAATGCCTGGAGCTTTTCTAGGCTCAGGGTATAAAGTGCTGATGGCTCTACATTTTCTGGTCTGGAGGGCAGTGACTCTCTTCCCACAGCTCCACTAAACAGTGCCCTGGTGGTGGAGACTCTGTGTGGGGGCTTCAACCCCATATTTCCCTTGAGCACTTCTTTAGCAGAGTTTCTCTGTGGGGGCTCCACCCATGTTGCAGGCATCTGCCTGGGCACTCAGGCTTTCCAATACATCCTCTGAAATCTAGGAGGAAGCTTCCAAACCTCCTTCACTTCTGCATTCTGCACATCTGCAGGCTTAACACCATGTGGAAACCACCAAGGTTTATGGCTTGTGCCATTTGGAGTTGTGGCCTGAACTATATCTGCGGTCCTTTTCACTTGAGGCTGGAGATGGAACTGCTGGGTTTATGGGAGCAGGGCAATGGAGCCCTGGGCCTGGCCCCCAAGACTGTGCTTTCCTCTTGGGCCTCTAGGTCTGTGATGGGAGGGTCCACCTCAGAGATTCTGAAATGCCTTCAAGCACTTTATTTTGTTGTCTTGACTATTAGCACTTGGCTCACTTTTAGTTATGTTAGTCTCTCTAACAAGTGGTTGTTCCTTAGCCTGCTTGGATTCTTTGCCTGAAAATGCTCTTTTCTTCTCTACCACATAGCGAGGCTGCAGATTTTCCAAATTTTTACACTATGCTTCCCTTTTAATGACAAGTTCCAACTTAAGTTTTTCCTCTGCTTCCATATCTGATCTTAGATTGTTAGAAGCAACTAGGGCACATCTTGAATGCTTTGCTGCTTAGAAATTTCTTCTGCCAGACATGCTAAGTCATCACTCTTAAGTTCAACCTTTCATAAAACTGTAAGACATGGACACAGTGAAGCAAAGCTCTTTGCTAGGGTATAATAAAGGTGACCTTTGCTCTAGCTCCCAGTAACTTCTTCAGTTTTGTCTGGGACCTTATCAGCTTGGCCTTCACCGTCTGTATTTCTTTTTTTTTTTTAAGTTTTGTTTGTTCTTATAGTTTCTTGTTGGAAAAACACTGTCTATATTTCTATCAGTACCTTGGTCACAACCAGTTAACCAGTCTCTAAGAAGTTCCAAACTTTCTCTTGTCTTCCTGTCTTCTTCTGAGCCCTCCAAACTCTTCCAATGTCTGTCTGTTACCCAACTTCAAAGCTTCTTCCACATCTTCAAGTATCTTTATAGCAACATCCCACTCCTCAGTAACAATTTTCTGTGTTAGTCCACTTGTGTTACTATAAAGAAATACCAGAACTGGGTAATTTATAAAGAAAAGAGGTTTATTTTGGCTCATGATTCTGCAGGATGTACAGGAAGCATGTTGATGGCATCTGCTTCTGGTGAGGGCCTCAGCAAGCTTCTAATGATGGTGGAATGTGAAGAGGGAGCAGCATGTCACATGGTGATAGAAGGAGCAAGAAAAAGGGAGGAGAGAGCTGCCTGGCTCTTTGAAGTGACTACATCTTACATGAACTCAGAGTGAGAACTTACTCATTACTGCAAGGAGGACACTAAGCCATTCATGAGGGATCCACCTCCATGACCCAAACACCTTTCACCAGGTCCACCTCCAATACTGGGGATCACATTTCAACATGAGATTTGGAGGGCAAGCACATCCCAACCGTATCACCTGTGGAGGAGTCTACATAATGAGAAACTGAGGCCTCTTGCCAATGGCATGTGAATGACTTGAAGTGGCTATTTCCTGGAAGCAGATCTTCCAGCCCTAGTCAAGCCTTCAGATAACTGCAGTCCTGGTCAACAACTTGACTGAAACCTCATAAGAGAGCCTGAGTCAGAAAGACCCAGATAAACCACTCCAAGATTTTTGACTGTCAGGAACTTTGTGAGTTAATAGAGAATTGTTGCTTTAAGTTGCTAAGTTTTGGGGGTAATTAGTTATGCAGCAATAGATAACTAACGAATTCCCCGAGTACGAAAATACATGTATTTGCCCATGGAATCCAACCCAGTGCTGGTCACATAGAGGGCATGAAATTCAACAAATACTTGAAAAACGAAGTGAAATTAAAGGGAAGAATGACAGGGAAGCAGAATGTATGTAGGCACACTTACCATTTATCCCCAGCTAGGAGGCTGGCTATTTGTCTTACACAGATGGCCAGAATGATGCCATGAAGGTCTTTTTTCCAACTTCCTTGGCCTGATAACAAATGTGCTTCCAGGTGTGACAACCTGAGCTATTGTTTCAAATGAGCCCAGCCTTCTTCCCCTCTTTTTTGAAAAAAGCTCTCATTTTATTGAGGTGTAATTGTAACACAAAAAACTGTATTTAATTAATGTATACAATCTGATGAATTTGGAGATAAATATATGCCCATGAAACCATCCTGCAATCAATCTGCCTCTTTGTGGACACAGTTCTATGTGTGACCCTGTAGTTAGGGCAGACTTTCAGCATAACAATCTCAGAAGCCCAAGTGTGGAAAGGCATGATAATATCACAATAAGGAGGAGGAGGTCATTGTATCTTTCAATATAACTGTGTCCATGACTTCCTGCCTCTGTACACACATTTTTCCTTCCCTACCATTAGTTAGATCCTCTTAATTGCTCTAGTGTGTTATATGCCATTCAGAGATTTGACCTCAGGTAGGGGTGGGAGCTGGTGAGGGCAGTCACCTTCATATTTGGTGCTGGAGCTTGAAGGTACCCACAGAAAGGGTACCTGGAAAATAAGATGAATATGAAATGGGGAGAGCAAGAAGGACATGAAATGCATCAGCTGGAGCCCGGGAGAACAGATAGAAATGCAGACCCTTTATTGTGTTCCCTTTGCCCTTGATGGTCTGCATGTCCTGGAGAAGCCAGGTCTTTCATCACACACAGCTGGCCCAGCAGTCAGAGAACCTGAAGGAGGACTCGGGGGAAGGTGGAGCAGCAGGAGGCCTGGCTGTGCCTCGCGCCAAGGAGGTGCATCCACAGATGAGGGGTGAATACCAAAGGCATGTGAATGACTTGAAGTGGCTATTTCTTGGAAGCAGATATGGTAAGGTGAGTTACAAGATGGTGGCTGCTTCATGTCTGTGCTTCAAATACTGCACTAGAGTCTTTCTTTGGCTCCCTCTGGCCAGAAACACATGAGAAAGGCAACTGTGGAAATGTGGTTCAGCCTGGCCAAGTGGACACCTTACAAAGCTGCCATATCTAGCCCCAAAGAGATTCTATCAGACAAGACCAAAATGAAATAAGCCAAGTTAATAAAGTTGTTTGTTTTAAATTGTACTAGAAAAGCAGTAATCAATTTTTCTGTCATTCCTCTTTGACATTCTTAAACATAATTGAGGATCCCAAATAGCTTTTGTTTATGTGGATCATAGCTATTGATATTTATTGTTTTAGAAATTAAAACAAATAAATCTAAAAATTAACTTATTTATTTAAAAATAAGAATATAAACCATTACATGTTAATATAAATAAAATCTTTTTGTAAAAATAACTACATTTTCCAAAATAAAGGCTATTTAGGGAGATGAATGGCATTGTTTTACATTTTTAAAATATCTTTAATGCCTACCTTAATAGAAGGCAGCTGGATTCTCATAGCTGGCTCTGCACTCAGCCTGTCGTGATGTCACTCATCATGTAGCCTCTGGAAAATTCCATTCTAGACTCATAAGAGGATGAGACAAATAATGTCTTAGTGTTATCATGAAAATAGTTTTGACTTCATGAATCCCTTGAAAGGATCTTGGAGACCCCCGGAGTCCCTGGACCATACTTTGAGAACCACTTTACTGGAGAAAAATGCATTGTTCTCTAATTTTGGTGAAGCACTGGGGGAAAAAACTACAACTTGGAAGTTGTGGTTCTAAACCTCTGAGCTATAAAGCCTACGGCTATCCACAAGTGAATTCCCGAGGCAATGGTCTGGATAATACAACTCCAAGCAATATGCTAATGACTCCATTATTTGACTAATTCAGGTATTTGTCCCTATCATTGCAAGAAAATCACAACAGTATTTTGTCTCTGTAGATACTAATAGTAAGAGACAAAATAATTGGGAAGAGAGAGGGCTAGAGAAAGAACAGGGACAGGAGGAGAGAAGAAACAGAGAATGTCACTGGTGCAAGCATCTGTCTGCAGACCCCAGAGCCCATTTGCTGTTAAGGAACATGCTCTGGAGTTTATGTGTATGGACTCAGAAGAGGTTGACCATAGAAGCCGTTTCACCAGCCTCAGGAATCAGTTTCCATGCATTTCCTGAAGTTGTAGACAGTGGACCAAGAATTTTCCTGGGTGGGAGGAGTGAGCTCATTGTGAATATTTACACATTTTCAATGCCCTTGGCTCATCCCTAGCACGTTTACCAGCAGAATGTAAACCACATTATTGTACCGTTTGCATGTTTATCATTGAGGTTTCCATGTGACTCAAAATATTTTTGCAGGTTTCTTTCAAGAAGTATTTGTTTTAAAGATGATTATAAGGCAAAACTCTTTTCTCCTAGAAAACATGAACATATTCATTGAGCAGCTAACTGCTGTTCAAGATAATATAAATTTTTCTAATATCCTTATTATAAATCAAAGCCCTTATTTGGAATCAAAGTCCCTAAAAGATCAACATTTTTTTGTTTTCACCAAGTCGTGGGCCTTAGCCCAGTTTTCAGAAATATTTTGGAAAAGTACCAGCTTGGATACCAATCATCCAGATATTATCTGGACATAGCCACTATTTTTATAATCATTACCCTCTCATTGAACCTTCATGGAATGAAGATAAAGTCATGGTCAATGTTTTCCTGAAAATAAACTTTAAAAATGCAACATGATTTTCTTTCAAATTAAATTAAAACGATGAGGCATTAAAAACAATTTTATTTCAATAGTTTTTGGGGTACAGGTGGTTCTTGGTTACAAGGATAAGTTATTTGGTGGTGTTTGCTGAGATTTTAGGGCACCTGTCACCTGAGCAGTGTACGATGTACCCAGTATGTAGTCTTTTATCCCGTACCCCCTTCCAGCCTTCCCTGCTGAGTCCTCAAAGTCCATTATACCATTCTTGTGTCTTTGAGTCCTCATAGCTTAGCTCCCACTTATAAGCAGCAAATATGATATTTGGTTTTCCATTCCTGAGTTACTTCACTTAGAATAATGGCCTCCAGCTCCATCTAAGTTACTGCAAGAGACATTATTTCATTCCTTTGTATGGCTGAGAAGCATTCCATGCTATGTATATACACTTTCTTCATCTACTTGTTTGTCCATGGGCATTTAGGTTGGTTCCATATCTTTGCAATTGCACATTTTGTTGCTATAACCATGTGTGTGCAAGTGTCTTTTTCATATAGTGACTTCTTTTCCTTTGGGTAGATACCCAGTAGTGGGATTGCTGGATCGAATGATAGCTATGCTTTTAGTTCTTTAAATAATCTCCATACTGTTTTCCAGAGTGGTTGTATTAATTTACATTTCCAGCAGTAGTGTAAAAGTTTTCCCTTTTCACCACATTTTTGACTTTTTACTTATGGCAATTATTGCAGGAGTAAGGTGGTTTAAATAATCATTTCCCAGATGATTAGTGGTGTTGAGTAATTTTTCTTTTTTATTTACTGTCGAGTATTTTTATTTAATATGTTCATGACATTCATTCAAGTTGCTGCAATTAGCAGTAGTTAAGTTATGCTCTTCTTTTGGTGTTTTATTTTATGACTATTTTACAATTTATTATTATTTTTTAAACTTTTATTTTAGGTTTGAGGGTACATGTGAAGGTTTGCTACATAGGCAAACATGTGTCATGGGGGTTTGTTTTACATATTATTTCCTCATCCAGGTATTAAGCCAAGTACCCAATAGTTATCTTTCTGCTCCTCTCCCTCCTCTCATGCTCCCTCTTCGAGCAGACCCCAGTGTCTGTTATTTCCTTCTTTGTGTTCATAAGTTCTTATCATTTAGCTCCCACTTGTAAGTGAGAGTATGCAGTATTTAGTTTTCTGTTTCTGCGTTAGTTTGCTAAGGATAAGAGCCTCCCGCTCCATCCATGTTCCCACAAAAGACATAGTCTCATTCTTTTTTATGACTGCATAGTATTCCGTGGTGTATATGTACCACATTTTCTTTAACCAGTCTGTCACTGATGGACATTTAGGTTGATTCCATGACTTTGCTATTGTGAATAGTGCTGCAATGAACATTTGTATACATCTGTCTTTATGGTAGAATGATTTATATTCCTCTGGGTATATATACTCAGTAATGGGATTGCTGGGTTGAGTTATAGTTCTACTTTTAGCTCTTTGAGGAATTGCCATAATGCCTTCCACAATGGTTGAACTAATTTACACTTTCACTAACAGTCTGCAAGTGTTCCCTTCTCTGCAACCTCACCAGCCTGTGTTATTTTTTGACTTTTTAATAGTGGCCATTCAGACTGGCGTGAGATGGTATATCATTGTGGTTTTGATTTGCATTTCTCTAATGATCAGTGATGTCGAGCTTTTTAAAATATGCTTGTTGGCTGCATGTATGTCTTCTTTTGAGAAGTGTCTGTTCATGTCCTTTGCCCACTTTTTAATGGGGTTGTTTTTCTCTTGTAAATTTGTTTAGGTTCCTTATAGATGCTGGATATTAGACTTTGTCAGATGCTTTGTTTGCAAATATTTTGTCCCATTCTGTAGGTTGTCTGTTTACTCTGTTGATAATTTCTTTTGCTGTTCAGGAGCGCTTAAGTTTAATTAGATAACATTTGTCAATTTTCCTGTGTCTAGGATGGTATTGCCTAGGTTGTTTTCCAGGGTGTTTATGGTTTCGGGTTTTACATTTAAGTCTTTAATTCATGTTGAGTTAATTTTTGTATATGATGTCGGGGTCCAGTATCAATCTTCTGCATGTGGCTAGCCAGTTATCCCAGCACCATTTATTGAATAGGGAGTCCTTCCCCCATTGATTGTTTTTGTCAGTTTTGTCAAAGATCAGATGGTCGTAGATATGTGATCTTATTTTTGGGCTCTCTATTCTGTTCCATTGGTTTCTTTGCCTGCATTTGCACCTGTACTATGCTATTCTGGTTACTGTAGCCTTGTAATATAGTTTGAAGTCAGGTGATGTGATGCCTCTAGCTTTGTTCTTCTTGCTTTTGATTGTGTTGACTATTTGGGCTCTTTTTTGGTTTCATGTGAATTTAAAATAGTTTTTTCCAGTTCTGTGAAGAATGTAATTGGTAGTTTGATAGGAATAGCATTGAATCTATAAATTGCTTTGGGCAGTATAGCCATTTTAATGATATTGATTCTTCCTATCCATGAGCATGGAATGTTTTTCCATTTGTTTGTATCTTCTCTGATTTCTTTGAGCAGTGTTTTGTAATTCCCATTGTAGAGATCTTTCACCTCCCTGGTTAGCTGTATTCCTAGGTATTTTATTCTTTTTGTGGCAGTTATGAATGGGATGGCTTTTCTGATTAGGCTGTTGTTGGTGTATAGGAATGCTGGTGATTTTTGTATTGATTTTGTATCCTGCAACTTTGCTGAGGTTGTTTATCAGCTGGAGGTACTTTTCGGCTGAGACTGTGGGGTTTTCTAGGGATAAAATCATGTCGTTTGCAAACAGAGGTAGTTTGACTTCCTCTTTTCCTATTTTATGCCCTTGATTTCTTTCCCTTGCCTGATTGCTCTGGCTAGGACTTCCAATACTATGTTGAATAGAAGTGGTGAGAGAGGCATCCTTGTCTCGTGCCACTTTTCAAGGGGAATGCTTCCAACTTTTGCCCATTCGATATAATATTCGCTGTGGGTTTGTAATTGACGGCTCTTACTATTTTGTGGTATCTTCCTTCAATACCTAGTTCATTGAGTGTTTTTAACATGAAGGGGTGTTGAATTTTGTCAAAAGCCTTTTCTTCTGCATCTATTGAGATAATCATGTGGTTTTTGTCTTTAGTTCTGTTTATGTGATGAATCACATTTATTGTTTTGAGTGTGTTGAACCAACCTCTCATCCTGGGGATGAAGCTTACTTGATCATGGTGGATTAACTTTTTTTTTTTTTTTTTGGAGACAGAATCTTGCTCTGTCATCCAGGCTGGAGTGCGGTGGCATGATCTCGGCTCACTGCAACCTCTGCCTCCCGGGTTCAAGCAATTCTCCTGCCTCAGCCTCCTGAGTAACTGGGATTAGAGGGGCCCCTGACCACGCCCAGCTAATTTTTTGTGTTTTTAGTAGAGACAGGGTTTCGCCATGTTGCCTAGGTTATTTTCAAACTCCTGAGCTCAGGCAATCCCCCTGCTGGGATTACAGGCGTGAGCCACTGCGCCTAGACTGGATTAACTTTTTGATGTGCTACTGGATCCAGTTTGCAAGTATTTTGTTGAGCTATTGCTGATTTGATGAAAACTGCATCAATGTTCAAGGTATCAAGATGATGCTGGCCTCATAGAATGAGTTTGGGAGAAGTTTCTCCTCAATTTTTTGGAATAGTTTCTGTAGGAACGGTACCAGCTCTTCTTTGTACATCTGGTAGAATTTGGCTATGAATTCATTAGGTCCCGGGTTTTTGTTTTTGTTTTTGTTTTTTTTTTGGTTGGTAAACTATCTATTGCTGATTTAATTTCAGAGCTCATTATTGGTCTGTTCAGGGACTCAATTTCTTCCTGGTTGAGCACTTTTTCATATGTTTGTTTGTTGGCTGTTTGTATATCTTATTTTGAGAATTGTCTATTCATGTCTTTTGCCCATTTTTTAATGGGATTGTTTTTTCCTTACTGATTTGAGTTCTTTGTAGATTCTGGATATTAATCCTTTGTTGGATGCATAGTTAATGAATATTTTATCCCACTCTGTGGGTTGTCTGTTTACTGTGTTGATGATTTCCTTTGCTGTGCTAAAGGTTTTAAGTCTAATTAGGTTCCGTCTATTCATTTTTGAGTTTGTCATATTTGCTTTTGGGGTCTTAGTCATGAATTATTTGCCTAAGCCATTGTCTAAAAGAATTTTTCCAATGTTATCTTCTAGAATTTTTATAATTTCTGGTTTAGATTTACATTTTTGATCCATCTTGAGTTGATTTTTGTATAAGGTGAGAGATGGGGATTCAGTTTCATTCTTCTACATGTGGCCTGCCAGTTTTTTCTAGCGCCATTTGTTGAACAGGGTGTCTTTCCCCAATTTATGTTTTTGTATGCTTGTGGAAGATCAGCTAGCTCTAAGTATTTGGCTTTATTTATAGATTCTCTGTTTTGTTCCATTGACTGACGTGCCTATTTTTATACCAGTACCTTGCTGTTTAGGTAACAATAGCTTTGTGGTATAATTTGACATTGGGTAATGTGATGTCTCCAGATTTTTTCCTTTTGCTTAGTATTGCTTTGGTTATTCAGGTTCTTTTCTTGTTCCATATGAATTTTAGTATTGTTTTCTAGTTCTATGAAGAATGACAATGGCATTTTGATGGGAACTGCATTGAATGTGTAGATTGCTTTTGGCAATATGATCATTTTCACAATATTGATTCTTTCTATCCATGAGCACGGGATTGTTTCCATTTGTGTCCTCTATGATTTATTTCAGCAGTGTTTTGTAGTTTTCCTTGTAGAGATCTTTCACCTCCTTGGTTAAGTACATTTCTACATATTTTACTTTTTTTTGGCAGCTGTTGTAAAAGAGATTGATTTCTTGATTTGACTCTCAGCATGATCATTGTTGGTGTATAGCAGTGTTATTGATTTTGTGTACATTGATTTTTGTATTTTGAGACTTTATTGAATTCATTTATCAAATCTAAAGAACGTTTAGGGTGAGTCTTTAGGGTTTTCTAGGTATACAATCATATCATCAATAAACAGCAACAGGTTGACTTTCTCTTTTCCAATTTGGATGCCCTTTATTTCTTTCTCTTGTCTGATTGCTCTGGTTAGGACTTCCAGTATTATGTTGAATATAAGGGGTGAAAGTGGGCATTCTTGTCTTGTTCTCGTTCTCAGGGGAATGCTTTCAACTGTTCCCCATTCAGTATAATGTTGGCTGTGGGTTTGTCATATATGGCTTTTATTACTTTGAGGTAAGTCCCTTCTATGTCTATTTTGTTGAGGGTTTTTTTTTTTTAAATCATAAAGCATTACTGGATTTCATCAAATGCTTTCTCTGCATATTGAGATGATCATATGGTTTTTAAAAAAAATTTCTGTTCATGTGATGTATCACATTTATTGACTTGTGTATGTTAAACCATCCCTGCATCTCTGGTATGAAACCCACTTGATCATGATGTATAGCTAGTATTTTGTGGATGATTTTTATGTCTATATTTGTCAGGGACATTGGTCTGTAGTTTTCTTTTTTGGTTATTTTGTTTTATTTTTTTCCTGGTTTTGGTATTAGAGTGATACTGGCTTCATAAAATGATTTAGGGAGGATTCTCTTTATCTTTTGGAATAGTTTCAGTAGAATTGGTACCAATTATTCTTTGAATGTCTGACAGAATTCAGCTGTGAATCCATCTGGTCCTGAACTTTTTTTTTGTTGTTGGCATTTAAAAAATTACCAATTCAATATTGCTGCTGGTTATTGGTCTGTCCGGCATTTCTATTTATTCCTGACTTAATCTAGGAAGGTTGCATATTTCTAGGAATTTATCCATTTTCCCTAGATTTTGTAGTTTGTGTGCATAAAGCTGTTCATAGTACCCTTGAATGATCTTTTGTATTTCTGTGGTATTGGTTGTAATATCTCTAGTTTCTTTCTAATTGAGCTTATTTGTATCTTTTCTCTTCCTTTCTTGGTTCATCTTGCTAATGGTCTATCAATTTTGTTTATCTTTACAAAGAAACAGCTTTTTGTTTCATTTCTCTTTTGTATTTTTTTTCTTTTTGTGAGACTGAGTCTCCCTCTGTCACACAGGCTGGAGTGCAGTGGCATGACCTCGACTCACTGCAATGTCTGCCTCCCTGGTTCAAGTGATTCTCCTGTCTCAGCCTCCCAAGTAGCTAAGATGACAGGTGTGCACCACCATGCCTGGATAATTTTTGTATTTTTACAAAAAAAATGCAAAATTATTTTATATTCTTTTGGAGACGAGTTTCACCATGCTGGCCAAGCTCTTCTCAAACTCCTGAGCTCAAGTGATCTGACTGCTGTGGCCTCCCAAAGTGTTGAGATTACAGGCATGAGCCACTGCATCCAGCCGTTGTGTTGTTTTTGTAGCTGCTGTTGTTGTTTTCTTTCAATTTCATTTAGTTCTGCTCTTATCTTTGCTTTTTCCTTTTTCTCCTGGGTTTGGGTTTAGTTTGTTGCTGTTTCTGTAGTTCCTTGCGGTATAACCTTAGACTGTCTATTTGTGCTCTTTCAGATGTTTTGATGTCAGCATTGAATGCCATGAACCTTTTTCTTAGTACCACTTTTGCTGTATCCCATAGGTTTTGGTAAGTTGTGTCACCATTATAATTTATTTCAAGTAATTTTTACATTTCCATCTTGATTTGATTGTTAACCAAAAAATTATTTAAGAGCAGATTATTTAATTTCCATGTATTTGCATAGTTTTGAGGGTTCCCTTTGGAGTTGATTTCCCATTTTATTCTACTGTGGTATGGGAAGATACTTTATATGATTTCTACTTTCTTAAATTTATTGAGACTTGTTTTGTGGTCTATCATATGGTCTATCTTGGAGAATGTTTCATGTGCTGATGAGAAGAATGTATATTCTGCAGTTGTTTGGTAGAATGTTCTGTGAATATCTGTTAAGTCCATTTGTTCTAGGGTATAGTTTAAGTCCATTTTTTCTTCATTGACCCTCTGTCTTGATGATCTGTCTAATGCTATCAGTGGAGTATTGAGGTCCCCCACTATTATTGTGTTGCTGTCTATCTTATTTCTTAGGTCTAGTAGTAATTGCCTTATAAATCTGGGAGTGCGTGTGTTGAGTGCATACAAATTTAGGATTGTAATATCTTCCTGTTGGACTCATCCTTTTATCATTATATAATGCCTTTCTTTGTCTTTCTTTCTTTTTTTTTATTGTTGTTGCTTTAAAGTCTGTTTAGTCTGATATGAGAATAGTTACTCTTGCTTGCTTTTAGTTTATATTTGCAAGAAATATCTCTTTCCGCCCCTTTATCTTAAGTTTATATGAATCCTTATGTGTTAGGTGAGTCTCTTGAAGTCAGCAGATATTTGGTTGGTGATTTTTTTTATCCATTGTGCCATTCTGTATCTTTTAAGTGGAGCATTTAGGCCACTTACATTCAACTTTAATGCTGAGATATGAGGTACTGTTCTATTTTTCTTGTTAGTTGTTGCCTAAATACTTTGTTTTTACATTGTGTTATTGTTTTATAGGCCCTTTGAAATTTATGCCTTAAGGAGGTTCTATCTTAGTTTATATTGAGCTTCTGTTTCAAGGTTTAGAACTCCTTTCAGCATTTCTTGTAGTGTTGGTTTGGTAGTGGCAAATTCCCTCAGCATTTGTTTATCTGAAAAATAATTCATCTCGCCTTCATTTGTGAAGCTTAGTGTTGTTGAATAGACAATTCTTGACTGACAATTATTTTGTTTAAGAAGGCTAAAGATATGTCCTGGGTCTCTTCTGGCTTGTAAGGCTGATGCTGAGAAATCTGCTGTTAGACTGATAGGTTTTCCTTTGTAGACTACCTGATGCTTTTGTCTCATAGCTCTTAAAATTATTTCCTTCATGTTGACTTTAGATAACCTGACGACTATGTGCCTTGGTGATGATCTTTTTGCAATGCATTTCCCAGGAGTTCTTTGAGCTGCTTGTATTTGGATATCTAGATCTCTTAGACCAAGGAAGTATCTAAGACCAGGGAAGTTTTCCTCAATTATTCTCTCAAATAAGTTTTCCAAACTTTTAGACTTCTTTTCTTCCTCAGGAGCACCAATTATTCTTAGAGTTGGCTGTTTTACAAAATTCCATATTTCCTGATGACTTTATTTATTTTGATTCTTTTTTCTTTGTCTTTTCTGATTGGGTTAATCCTAAAGCCTTGTCTTCAAGCCCTAAAATTCTTTCTTCTACTTGTTCTAGTCTCATGGGCAATTTTTATGTCATGTCTTTTCTGATTCTAAAACTGTTGCATATTTATTATACCAAAATCGAATAAAACAGGGCATTAAAAAATCACTTGTAAATCTACTACTGCTCAAACATGTGTTTTAGTGTATGTTCTTCCAATAACTTTTTCTAACCCTATCTATATATACAGTATATATATTCATGCATATCTGTATGTATGACTTTTAAACAAAATTGAATATTGCATCAAAATTTTGATAAGCCCAGGGCATCCATTTTGAGTATCTCAATGAGTTGAAATTTCCCTTGTGTGAGAGAAGGAGCTGGCTTGCATCTCTGCGTGGTGATTTGGGCTGGGAGTGACTCCAGTATTACTGCACGGTCATCAGCTTATGAAAAGCTCCCTGCAGGTAGGAGTAAGGTGCCCAGAGACAAAGTGGCTTTGAGTCCCTATGTGTCAGTAAAGGGCACAGGGTGAGGGCAGGTTTGGGATGTTGGGCATATTCATTCTCAGCCAAGAGAAGGAGAGAAACTTGCCCACCCCAGCTCTTGGCTGGCAGCATGGCAGCACTGGGCACTCAGTCTCACAAAGGTGCTGGGCTCAGAGAGCAGGAATTGGTCAGGAAAGAGGGGCCAAAGAGGGCAGCAGAAGCAACCTCAGTCTACCCCTCTGTAAGTGTCCCCCTTTAGTAATGAAGAGGAAGCTCTCAGGAAACTAGTAGGAAGAGGGTAAGAGAAATAGTAAGAAAGAGGAAGAGAAAGAGCAAGTATGTGACTGAGGACATGTGTGTGTGTCTCTGTGTGTGTGATGTATGTATGGTGTGTGTATAGTGTGCCTAGTGTGTATGGTGTGTAAAGGAAAATAAAAAATACCACGACTCCCAAACTGAAGCAGGGAGGCTGAGCCATGCAACACCAGCTTCCAAATGAATAGCTCTAGCATTGTGCACTAGCCAGGTCCCCATGGACAGGTAGGAAGCCTCAGGGATCTACCATGGGCTGCCCCACAGATCATTCAGGAGTAAATTTTTGCTGGCCTCCCATAAACAAGGGCCTGCCCATTGTAGTTTTAGGTGTACAATCTAAGTCTAGCTCCTAAAACTAAAGTCTACTCATTCCATATTGATAATGTCAATTACAAGCTTATCTTCCCAGGTTCGGAATGAAGACTCCTCCCTCCTACCCAGAGGTGGCTGCATAATTCACTCTTCCTTTACTCCCCTTTTTTCCCTTCAAACATTCACCTTTTCTTATGTGAAATGCAGATTAACTGGGCACTAACTAAAGTCTAACAGGAATGTAACCATTTGCTTTACTACCTATCTGCCCCTCTTTCTGTCTGCCATCCCTCAATTTAAGGAAATGTATAAATACTAAGGCTCCTGAAAACATCTTTGGAAAAACAGCCACAGATGTGTCTGGCTCATTTTTCTTTTTTTCCAGATGTGCCCTAAAGCTGGCTTAATAAGCCTTGGTACCTTAGTCACTCATCTTGGTTATCAGGTGTGTGCGTGTGCAATGTGTGGAGGGTGTGTGTGATGTATGTGATAAATAACCAGCATTTGGAAGCTGACACCACAGGAGTGGCCACTCAAGGCCCAGCCATTGGAAGGGCACACCAGACAGGGACAGAAGACCCCAGGAGTGACAGAGACTGACCAGTTCAGGGTCCAGAGCTCATCCCAGTCTCTCTTCTGGAGACCTCCCTCTGGGTCTAGAGCTGGTGTCAAGAACTCTAAGCCTAGGTGGAGTGAAGGAGGAGCAACAATGCCATACCTTGCCTGGAGTGCAGAGTGGAATGTGAGAATGAAAGTTCTGGCTTGAACTCCTCTAAGGCTCCCCATGTCCTCCGGATCGAACCCCAATCTCTCCCTGGGCCCCGGACTCTGCGGCTCCTTGCAGGTTCATCTGCCCACAGGCCACATGTGGGGGGCTGCTGCTTGTGTCCCGCACCCTGCCTTGCTTTCCCAGCTCTGGGCTGTGAATCCGTCTCCTTAGGACATGTGTCAGCTCCCTCTGTTGAATTCCTTAGGATTCTGTCTCACTGCTTTCTTTCTCCAGAGACTTTTCTCTAATGACCCCCAATCTGGGTCAGGTGTCTTCTGTATGCCCTATGGCCCCTGGTACAATCTCTTGTCTTGGCCTGCCCCGACCAGAGTAACTTTGAACAAACTGTTTTGCTTCAGTGGGCTTCCGGCTTCTTCATCTAGAAAATCAGAGTTGGACTATACGATGTGAAGTCCTCTTGTGTGAGAATCTTTGTGATTCTCCAAATTATTTTTTAATATTAGTTACTTAACCAGCTTTTAACTTCTACTCCTCTAAGCAGCTGGAGGAGAGAGCAGGAGGAAGGTGACCTGGCAATTCACCTTTGGAAACTCTTTCAGCTCTTTGCCCAAAAATGGGAACTTGGTTTCTGGGCTGTCCTGGCCATGTTCAAAGGCTGGAAACTACTTGGATTGATCGAATGAGGCCAAGGATGTGAGGAGATAAGAAACTGTGTTATGGTTCCTAGTTTTCCCTTCCAAGGTCAGTTGCTCCCCTGTCTTCATGCCTAGAGGGGCATGTGGTCATTAGCCAGCGGCTTTGAAAGGAAAGGAAATCACCTCTCTAGAAGCAGAACCCTCCCACATCCAGGTTCAGGAGGCTTCGGCAATTGACTCACTTTTCAGACCAGTGAGGAATGGTTTGGGCTTTTGAATCACAATCTAAGAAGAAGAAGGTCCACCAGATGCCTGCCTTTAATGACAAGAAGAATTTTGTTTGAATTAGTTGTTTCATTACAGCTGCATGTACATGATAAGCTGTTCCAGGTTGAGAACTAGAGCAACACAGGAGCTCACCGGGTACTTCCACACATCCCACCCTGTTTTGTTATTGCTGCTGTCATTTCTTTCCTTTTAACAATTTCTTGTTTTGAAATAATTTTGGACTTACAAGAAATTGCAAAAAATAGTATAATGTTACCGAGTATTTGGTTCTCATCCCAGTCCCATGTGTGCGTGTGTGTATGTGTGCACACTTGTTCGTGTGTATAGTTCATAGTTTTTTTTGATGTATTGAAGAATAAATTGCAGACATGTGGTTTTCTTATTGGAACACTTAACTGTGCATATCCAAAACCCAGGGGTATTCTCTTTTATAACTATAGTGCAACTATCAAAGCAGGAGATTAACATCAATACCATTCTATTGTCTAATCTACAGACCTTATTCCAGTATTTCTAGGTGTCGCACTATTGTTATTTTTCTGATCCAGCATCCCACATTGCTTTTCGTTGTCCGGTCTCCTTGGTATCCTTTAATCTGGAATAGTTCTTTAGTCTTTTTTTAATCTTCCGTGGCTTTGATGTTTGTGAAGAGTGGTGTTCATTATTTTGTTGAATATCCCTCCAAATGGGTTTGCCTGATGTTTCTGCAGAACATGTGTGTGTGTACGTGTGTGTGTGCATGTGCATGTGCGGTGTGTGTTTGTGATGCATGCATGGGCATACAGTTCGTGCATTTTTGGCAGAGATACAACAGAAGTTGTGCTGTGTCAGATCAGGAGGAACGTGGTAGCAATTTGCCCCATCGCTGGTGATGGTAGTGACAGTTACTTGGTGAACACAGTGCCACAGGTTTCTTCACTGCTAAGTTCCTATTTTCCCCTTTGTCATTAATGAGAATCTTGGGAGATGATACTTTGAGATTATGCAAATATCCTGCTTCTTATCACACATTTGCCAGTTGATTTTAGCATCTTTTGATGATTTTTGCCTAAAACAGTCATTACAGTTGTGGGTGCCAAGTGATTTTCTAATTCTATCATTCCTTTTGCATATATGAGTTGGCATTCCCCTGCAAGGAAGAGCTGGCCCTTCTCCCATATTTATTTGCTCATATCTGTGTGGGTGCATGGATTCCTTGTCTATGATATAGGTTATAATCCCTCATTATCACTATTTAGTTCAAATTATTCCAAATTTGACCAGTGGATGCCTTTTTCAGCTGGCTCCTGGGTCCTCTTGCTGTGTCTCCATCCTCTTCTAATACTTCCTTAATTTCCAGGGCTGTGTGACCCTCCAGGCTCATCTTATGTGTTCCCTGCACCAGACCTGGGACCACATATTTCTCTGAGGAGCCCTCCTTCCTGTTGCTGGAGAATGGCATTGAGTAGGCATGATGATCTGAGTGTTCTGACTCACCACCCCCAACCCAGTCCTGGGTTGGGGTTTCCTACAGCCACCTGCACCTCTCAATTAGTTTCCCTCTCAGACTGTCTGTCCACTCCCAGCACAGTCCTCTCTTCTGTGCTCTAGGCTTCATGGTACAATGGCCTGATAAACATTTTCATTTGGATCTTAAAGGAAGCATGTCCTTGTTGTGGGCTGAAGTGCATCCCCCCACCCAACAACAACAACAACAAATCATATTTTGAAGTCCTAACCCTCAGTAATTCAGAATGTGATGTATTTGGAGATAGGGTCTTTAAAGAGGTGATTAAGGTAAAATGAGATCCTTCCAGTGGACTCTAATCCAACCTGACTGGTGTGTTATAGGCAGAGGAGATGAGGACACAGACACACACAGAGGGATGACCATGTGAGTATACAGGGAGAAGACAGTGATCTGCAAGCCAAGGAGAGAGGCCTTAGAGAAACCAACCCTGCCAACACCTTGATCTTGGACATCCAGCCTTCAAGACTGTGAGACAGTAGATTTCTGCTGTTTCAGCAACTCCCCCAACAGCCCATTTGTGGTCCTTTGTAATGACAACTGAAGCAGGTGAATGTAATCCTTAACAGAACTCATGCCTTCTCTCTGCCTTGCTTCTTGCCTTAGTGTGCCCCACCTCAGGAAATGGTGCCACCATTCAGCCATTTGTTTGTGTCTGTCCTATCAATATTTCTTCTTCATCTTCTTCTTCCTTTTCCTCCTCCTCTCCTCCTCCTCTGCCTCCTCCTCCTGTTTTCTTCTTCTTGTTCCTCTTCCTCTTCTTCTTCTTCCTCTTCCTCTTCTCCTTCTCCCCTTCCCTCTCCCCCTTCTTCTCCTTCTCCTCCTCCACGTTCTCCTTCTCCTTTTCTTCATTTTCATCTTCATTTTTAAAGCTGGAATAATTCTATAAAGAGAAAGTTTCCTCACAATTTTTTTGTTATTTTGACATCTCATTTGTATAGGAAAAGCAGGATTAAAAAGTTTGATTCTTTTTTATTTTCTAGTTTTCAAAATAATGAGTTGGCTTCTTAGCATCCTTTAAGTGTGGCAAAGAAGTTTTTTTTTTAAAGTATTATTATGGACTCATGGGAATAAACATAATTTATGTACTTCAAATTGTTGCAGTTATTTTTATTGATGTTCAAATGGTCCCATCCTTGGTAAATGGGAGATTAACAAGGTGCCTCCTGAACTCATTTGGCATGGTTCTAGTGGACCTCATAAGAGGCTTTTCTCTTTCTGTAGCAAGATATTCCAGGATTGTCCTATATATTTCCTGCTCAGATCTTGAAATTCACCTTTCTTTAAGGGTTCTTAGTTTGTTTTTTTTTTTTTTCCTGGGGAAAATGTACTTAGAGACAACTTAGGTACTAGGCTAGGATGCTTATTGCTGTTGTGTTGATTTTTGTTATTTGGCCTTTTCAGTAGCCAGAGCTAGGAAATAGAAAAATAAAATATAAAGATTAAATACATAATGAATCCAAACTGCGACTTCAAATTTAAATTTAAGTGATAGACTTCCTCCCCATTTTTTAGAGCAGTAATCTCTCTCTCTCTCTCTTTCTCTCTCTATATGTAATACTGTATATGATTTGCCATTTAAGCCATTTTAAGTATACAATTAGTGCCATTAATTACTTGCATAATCTTGTGCACCATCACCACTATTTATTTATGATTGTTTCATCGTCCCAAACAGAAACTCTACTCATTAAGTAAGAATTTTCTATTCCCCCTCCCCCCAGCCCCTAGCAACCTTTAACTTAACTTTTTGTTTTCAGGAATTGTCCTATTCTGAACATTTCATATAAGTGGAATCTACAGTATTTGTTCTTTTGTGTCTGGCTGATTTCACTTAGCTTAATGTTTTCAAGCCTCATCCACGTTGTTGCATGTGTCAGAGCTTCATTCCTTTTTATGGCCGAGTAATAAATATCCCACTGTAGGCATAAACAACACTTCATTTATCCACTCATCTGTTGATGGGCACCTGACTTGTTTGCCCCTTTTGGCTGTCATAAATAGTGCTGCAATGAGCACTGGCATAGAAGTATCTCTTTGAGTCCTTGTTTTCAGATTTTTGGGGTATATACCTAGGTGTAGAATTGCTGAGTTATATGGTAATTCTGTTTAGCTTTTTGAAGAACCACCAAACTGTTTTCCATAGTGTGGCACCATCTTACATTCCCACCCACAATATCCTAGCATTCTGATTTCTCCACATTCTTGACAACACTTGTGATTTTTTTTTTCCTTAGTCATCCTAACCTGTATGAAGTGATAGCTCATTGTGGTTTTGATTTTCATTTTCCTAATCATTAGTGATGTTGAGCATCTCTTCAGCTGCTTACTGCCCATTTATATATCTTCTTTGGAGTGTTGACTATTCAAGTCCTTTGACAATTCTTTGATTGGGTTGTTTCTGTTTTTGTTGTTGAGTTGAAGGATTTCTTTCTATATTCCCAAGTCCCAGCTGGGCCTCAAAGATCCAATTTCTTCAATCAGTAAATAGCAAGAAAAAACAAAACAAATGTAAATGAAATCTAGATATTAAAATCTTATTATCTGATTTGAACATATTTTCTCCCAGTCTGTAGGTTGTCTTTTCACTTTCCTGATAATAAGCCTTGTACACAAAAATTAGATGAAGTCTGATTTATCTACTTTTTTCTTTTGCTGCTGTTGCTTTTTAGTGTCATATCTAAGAATCCAGTGCCAAATCCAAGATTATGAAGATTTATTTCTTTGTTTTATTCTGAGACTTTTATTAGCTTTAGTAGATGCTTAACTTATAATTTTCCGTTGTATGAGTCAGGATAAGTTATACTGTTTTGCAAACAACAAACCCTGAAATCTCAGGATATTAACACAATTTAAAATTATATATTGTTTGGCACACAATGCATTATGGATTAGGCAATCCTCCTACATATTGTACCATGGAGTAAAAAGAGCCTGTGAGAGATGTTTTTAAAGATCACCCTTGGGCTGGGCGTAGTGGCTCATGCCTATAATCCCAGCACTTTAGGAAGCAGAGGCAGGCAGATCACCTGAGGTCAGGAGTTCGAGAGCAGCTGGCCAACACGGTGAAACCCCATCTCTACTAAAAATACAAAAATTAGCCAGGCGTGGTGGTGTGCCCCTGCAGTCTTAGCTACTTGGGTTGCTGAGGCAGGAGAATTGCTTGAACCCGGGAGGTGGAGGTTGTAGTGAGCTGAGATCATGCCATTGCCCTCCAGCCTCCAGCCTAGGCAACAGAGCAAGACTGTCAAAAACAAACAAACGAACAAACAAAAAACAAAAAAACCTCAAAACCAAAAAAAAAAACACACCAAAAAACCAACCAAACAAACAAAAATCCCACATCTGGAAGTATGCAATTTTCACCTATTTTCCATCAGCTGGAACTCAGTCACATGATCTCAACCTAACTGCAATGGAGGCTGGGAAACTGCCTGCCTACTTGACTATTTTAAATTAAGAAATTATTGGAAAATATCATTTAATCAGGTATGCTCTTTTTGCTTTTTGTGTCCTTGAAAATTATAAGATGATAGCCCAATTCATTCATGTTGCAAATACAAGACAGTTTATTGGTGTCAATAATTTTTAATATTTTATAATTTATGTTAGTTGCTATTTTCCAGCACTCATTAGAGCGAATGACATTCTATAACGGAGAATCAGGCAGTTCCCTCAGGGAGGGAAGGTCTGTGAAGTGTTTCCAATGCCCTTTAGACGGCAGCCTGCTACCAGATAAAGAATGTGAAACAGTTTTGTTACTTTTGGCTCAGAGGATGCTCTCTTTATAAATGTGTTTTGAAAGCAGGAAACAGGACAAAAGCAAAGAAGAAAACAGTGACAGGAACGAAAGAAAAGAATGGAGATGAGGGGAAAGAAAAGAGAAGGATATGGGACAGAGAAGAAAAGGGGTAAGGCTACAGGACTGCAAGAGATATACTCACTTGGCCGCTGTGCCTGTCTCAACACAGCACCCGAGCCAGACAGAAGAAAGCAGTGTGGGCACTGCCATGTCCCCGTGTGTGTTGAGAGAAACCTGTGACCGGACCTTGAGAACCTCATCACAGCATGCTTGTCATTTTCAAAAAAGAGATATGTTAGGAGGTCTTGATTAATACAAAGTTATCTCAGGATGGAGTATGAATCCAATGGCCTCCAGAGGAAAGACAGGGCTATGTGTCCTTTGTCACCAGGGCAAACAGTGCCTCCATGCCAGGCAAAAAGCAAATCATGTGGGACCTCTTGCTTCAGTCACGCGGAAGATTCTCCCTGGCCAGAATGTGAGCCTGCAGTAGATGTGGACCATAGAGAATGAGCATCTACTGAAGGTCAAGCAACTTTATGCAACTGGAGCATTTTATTGGGAAATCACTGGGGCTCTTCGATCTGCATCAAGGTTAAATTAATACAAAGTGTGGTGAAATGCTGTGCCCCAAGGGCCAGAGAACACAGCCCTTATGCTCCCTTATGCTTTTGCAAGCTCAGATTCCTGGTGTCTCTAGTCTGTGGGTATTAACGAGGTCAGAATTCTCATGACAGTTATTTTCTTTGGTTCTTGCACATACCTGCACGTTACAGAATGTCTCTCCCTTGCTAATGCACTGCCCACCACAGAGGCTGTCCACCCTGTGCTCGTGGATCATCCTCATACTTTTCCCTTCTACACTTATTGAGCTCTGTCACTTGAGAAGCCGTTAGAGGGTGCAGCTGTCACCTGCGAGAAAGCTGATGTTAGGCATGTCATCTCCCAGGGTTTCCAAATCACAATCCATCCAGCATGAGCACTGCTCAATGTTCCTGGACAAGAAGGTATCATCTCACAAATTTATTCATGCAAATAGAATCACTTGACTACCCCACCTGCTCACCCGATTTTCCTTTACAGTTTGAATCCTGGCTGAGTCCCAAGAAGGACCCTGTTATACAACTAGCACATTCTTAGTTTTGAGGACTCTGTATTCTGTAACTTCTTGCATTATAAACCAAACTAACATGATTTCCTGCCTCCCCTGATTTCACTGGTGCCATCATCATTCATTGAGAGGGTAATGTGCAGAGCTTTTCTCTGGACACATGATGGAGAAGACGACAGGCTGGCCAGCCACTGGGAAGCATGTCCCATGTCTGCCACTCATATAAGCTCTTCAATGTATTTTCTCTGTTTATCATCACACAAACATAATGAGTTATCATCGCTCCTGTTTTGTATCTGATGAACATCATTTCCAGGTCTCAGCAGTGAGTAAGGGCAGTTGGATTAAGCACTACGCTTTTCACTGCTATTCTTTGCTGTCTTCCTGCTCTGAGTTTATCTGAAACAGAAAGGAGAGAGAGTAAGTGTCTACACTGTGGTTCTCCAAACTGACCTCCTTCAATGTACCTAAGAAAGAAGAAAGAGTAATCATCTTATTATCAGAAAATGATTCTAATGATTGAGCTGTTGATATGTGTTATGAACACAAATCTCAGCCCTAACACTCAGATGTGTAGGTTTTTAAAAAATCACCTGTAATTCAGCTTCATATCTACATCAGCCCTCATTCCTCTGAGCTGGTGGAGCAGGGTAATTCCATTTCTTTTAGGGCCCCCTTGCCCTGGAGGTGGGTGAAATTTGTGGGGCTTGTGTGGTGACCCACTCTCAAGGTGGTGGTTGGTGCCCAGTTGATCTTTGTCATCTCTGTACAGAGGTAATACCTTGGTCTTGGTCTTAGTCATTGTCCTGGGATGAGGTGTAAAAAAATGTGTTGTTTTATGCCCCACATTAAGACACACCAATCTTTCCACGGATGCCAAGACAGGCAGGCTTCCACGCGGCCAGGGCCTTGCTGTTTCTCTGTAGTTTGCTGGAACGCCTGCACAGCCATGGCCCGTTCACCAGAGCAGTTCCCCTGCATCCACCCAAACCACTCTCCACAAAAGCCATAAAGCCTGGAAGCAATGAGACCAAAATGGTCTCTCTGCTCAAGTAGGAGGAATAAAGCAAAGTAAAATCCTATCCAGCCACATAAATTAAAAATTTTCCAATTATTATAAAATGCTTTTCTTCTTCCCTCTTTCTCTTTATCTGTGCATACTCTTGGGGTTTAGCTCTCTTCTAGAAACTTTCCCTAATTGCTCTGATGCCAGAAATATTCTTTTCTCTGAACTCCCATTTTTCAATTAACATCTGACACATCTTTTATTAGCTTAAAAAACAAAGTTAGCGTCTTGTCTCCTTAACAGATTTTGCTCCCCTGGGTCTGGGGCCGTGTCCAACTTCTTTATCCTTTTTTTTGTTTAAATACCTACATAGTGCTAGGTATAGGGAGTAGCCTAAAGAAAAGTGTATTGAACGTTTAAATTACTAAATAGGTACATGTTCAAATATACATGTACCTATATAGGCTACATGTTGTATTATTTGATTTTTTTTCAAATAATACAAGAGTGCATAAAGTCATTTCCAATTCCTTCTTTATCACTGGAAATATTCTTTACTCTGAAATCAACTTTGTCTGATATTAATATAGCCACTTCAGTCTTTTGTTTTGTTTTGTTTTGAGAGTCTCCCTCTGTTACCCAGGCTGGGGTGCAGTGGCGTTATCTTGTCTCACTGCAGCCTCTGCCTCCCAGGTTTAAGTGATTCTCCTGCCTCAGCCTCCCAAGTAGCTGGGATCACAGGCACCACCACCATGCCTGACTAATATTTGTATTTTTAGTAGAGACAGGGTTTCACCACGTTGGCCAGTCTGGTCTTGAACTCCTGACCTCAAGTCGTCCACCTGCCTTGGCCTCCCAAATTGCTGGGATTACAGGTGTGAGCCACTGCCCCCGGCCATCCAGTCTTTTTTTGAGAAGGGTTAGCACAGTGTGTCATTGTTGAAAATTTTAGTTTTAATCAGTTTGTCTATTTATATTTAAAGAGAATTTCTTGTGTTTATTAGGTCTTTTTTTGATTCAATATGACAATCTCTGACTTTTTATTGTGGCATTTAAACCATTTATACTTAATATGATTATTGCTGTGGTTAGGTCTAAGTATCTCCTCCTGCTACTTGCTTTCTATTTGTAACATTATTCAGTGTTACCCTTTTCCTCTATTTTTGCCTTTTTAAAAATTAATTGAAATTTTTTATGATTCCATTTTATCTTCTTTGTTGGATTTTAGCTGTAACTCCTTGTTTTGTTCTTTTACTAGTTGGTGTAGGGTTTAAAATCTTTAACTTGACATAGTCTATCTTCAAGTCATATTATGCAGGTTTACTGACAGTATAAGAAGCTTAAATAATATACTTCTATTTGCCCTTTTCCACTTATATAGTCTTTATGGTTTTGTTGTCATACATTCACTTATATGTATGTTATGAATTCGATAGTACATTGGTATTACTCTTGATTAAACAATCATATTTTCAAAAGATTTAAATACTAAAGTATATATATTTACCAATGTATTTACTAGTTATCATTTCTGGTACAGTTTATTCATTTTCATCTGGTTTTCATTTCACTTTCCTTCTGCCTAGAAGACTTCTTTCAATATTTCTTATAATATATGTGTAACTAGAGTCCCTAAAGGAGAGAGGTTGTGGGAAGGGCAGAAAAAATATTTGAAGAAATAATGACTGAAAAATCTCCAAATTTGATAAAATGATAAAGCCACAGATCAAATATGCTTAAGGAGCCCTTTGCACATGAGATATGAGTGTCACATAAAACAGTCCTGCCACTCACTGTTGCTATTTTTGTGTTTTTCTTTTAAATTCTTTTTGTCTTTTTCATTTTGAATAGTTTCTATTGTTATGTCTTCAAGTTCACTAAAAGTTCAGTTTGGATCTTTTTTTTTAATCTTTTTTTAAGAGACAGGATCTCACTGTGTCCCTCAGGCTGGAGTACAGTGGAGCTATCATAGCTTATTGCAGCCGCAAACTCCTGGGCTAAAGTGCTCCTCTTGTCTTGGCCTCCCAACGTTCTGGGATTACAAGTGTGAGCCACCACACCCCATCAATTTGGGTGTTTTTTAAAAAAAATATCTTCATAAAATGCTCATCATCACTGGCCATCACAGAAATGCAAACCAAAACCACAATGAGATACCATCTCACACCAGTTAGAATGGTGATCATTAAAAAGTCAGGAACGCCTTGTTAGGCATTTTGTTCTGTATCCTGTGAACAACAGTAACTCTTTAAGGGCTTTACTTAAGCTCAGATTTGCAGAAAAATCACTCTGGCCTCAATGTGAAGAACAGCTTGAATGAATTTCAGAATAGAAGGGGTGTCGAGTTAGGAAGCCACTGTAGATTTCTGAGTGAGAGATGAGCGTAGTTGGGGCCAGGATGGGAGCCGAGGTGGAAAGAGGTGGGCTGACCTGAGATACAAGGTGTGGGGTGACTCTTGACCCTTCCCGACTGTACCCTATTAGATCAATCACCAAGTTCATGTGAACGCCTTTCTGAGGGGAATATTATTTTCACAGAGTAAACACATTTTTTATTAATACGTTCATAAATATACTTTGTTACAGTTCTGACTATTGCATGCAGTACCTCAGAAAGGAAACCTATTTATTAACTTGTACCCAGAAAGGACTCTAGTGAATCTCTTCTGATATTTGCCCAAGAATTCCCCTAAAACACTCAGTAAAGAAAAACCTCATTCCAAAGGCCTACTTCAATATTCCTCAAACTGTAGTGTGCATGAGAATCACCTGGCAAGCTTGTTCAAACCAATATTTCTGGGGCCCATTCCCCAGAGTTTCTGATTCAGTAAGTCTGGGTTGAGGCCAGTGACTTTTCATCTCTATCAAGTTCCTGGGTGATTTTGATGCCGCTGGCCCAGGGACCACCGTGTGGGAATCACTGGTGAATCAGAAGCACTATAGCCAAGAGGTGAACTTCCTGGATTTGACACAAAAACTCTGTCCCTTTCCCGCGCTGTGACTTGGTCAAGTGACTCACCCCTCTGTGCCTTTGTTTCCCCATCTGGGTCTTGGTGAGGCTTAGAGTGAGGACTGTTTGGAAAGCATTAGGACAGATGTATAAGGAGCATACACAAGCTTTTATACATAAGAAAATAAGTTCCATGTGCCTTGCATATTCTACAGTTCTCAGTGTATAGTGAGACAGATCCTGCTTTCAGTTCATTCTTGGCGAATGCTAGTCAAAATTCTATGTGATGTCACCACAGAAATCTTCAGTTAACAGTCTTGGAAAGGACCCAAGCTCTGCTCCATTTCCACCTCCTTGGGTTTGGGTAACTTCTCAGCAGGACTGTGCATTAGGTGAGTGTCTGCTTGTCCCCTGGGTCCCCATAACTTTGCCTGCTCCTAAACAGGCAGTCACATCTGGGAAGAGACAGTAGATAATGGAGCCAGAGAGCTGACTCACCACGTGGGATGGCTGTGGGCAAGTTTCCCAGGTTGCACAAGCCACGGGGTTTTCTGAAACAGATGGAAAGACCGCCTCTGCTGGCCGCTGGCTGACTTCAAGATAGTCGTGCTGTGTCAAGAGGTGCGAGAAGACAAGACCCATAAGAGACCCTGTCATCCAAGTTTTAGATTCCTCCGGATTCCTTAGCGATAAGCCATGCATGGCTCATTACACATTCCATTTATGAAATTTCCACGGGCAAAGACTCGAATGCCCTTTAACTGGGTGTGCACATGGGCATCGCATAGCTTTCTGGAGTAACCCAAGATACTGGGTGGAGAGAAAAATGGAACCAGAAGACAGGCCGGCTTCTATGAAAGCCACCCAGCAGTCAGCCAGCCCAGACTCTCAGATCGGGACCTGGGGGCCAGCCCTAGGTAGACAGGCAAGACGTCTTCCAAAGGCTCCCATGTCCTCTTAAAGTGAGAACCAGACATTAGCAATCATTCTTACAATTTTTTAAAACCATATTATCAGCTGTTATTTTAAATATCGCTAACCTAGGATAGTTAATAACAGAAACAGAAAACATTTAAGATTTTTAAGATATAATAATTGAAGATCTTGAGTCAGGCTTTAAAATTAAAGCACCTTTGAAATGAGGTCAAAGCTACAACATTCAGCAAGGAATCTTCATTAGAAAAGTGTGATTGGGCCAGACTAGAACAGTTCTGAGCAAATGATTTTGCTACCAGGAATGGTAAATTCCAAGGAGGCAAATTAGCAGTAAGTTGCAGAGATGGTCACTTGAGTAAAACACAAACAGGGTTAATTTTTTTCACTTGGTCAATTGTATTTCTCATACCAAGCTGAAAAATGCTCTCTTGTAATTTTTATTTTACAATACTGATTCTTTTGTTTTGCATTGCCCCTGCCATTGCAATGTGGACAAAGCAACTTTTTCCATCCTATTTTAGTTCTCAGAGTATATCGATTTTTAATTTCCTGGAGCCAGTTTTCTACACAATAATATTTTATTCACCATGAGAAGTAGTGTCTGTTTTAAACATTTATAGACTTGTTTCTCCAGGGAAAAACACAAGCTAGAAAGAAAAACTAAAATTTCATTTGATAAGATTCAAGTGGCAGTTGGGGTTTGAATGTAGACGTGTTGTTTTCTTATCCAAAAGAGTCACTGGAAGTCCATTAAGGAAATGCTATCTAGTCAAAATTTGTTTACTTTCTGGAGATACGACATTTTCTGAGGATTCAAAACAAGTGGGAAATTGCCAGTCTTGCAAGCCTGATTTCAGAAACAAAAAAGAAGAGACAACATATAAAGTTTTCTCTTTGTATATATGAACACACGTATATATTTAAGTTAATACATTAATGGATCATATTATAACATTTCGTTTCAAAAATTTTCTTTTTGTTTTTTTGCTCTTCTTCTCTTTCCCTTCCCAAACTTTCTGCCTTCTGCACAGGTCACTCATGATAACAGTATGTGGCCTATAATTTTCAGCTCACTTGCACTTACCTGCATGTATGTGCACAGATGTTAGAGAGTGCTTTTCTTCATTTTTGTTAGAAATCGGATAAGGAAACAGACTCTTTTTTTCCTGCATTTGGTTTTATTTACTCCATAATTGCTCATGGAAATCTCCCAGAGTCATCAATGTGGCTCTAATTCATTCTTTTCAATGGCTTTATAATAGGTTGTGGTGTGGATGAGCCAGAATTTATTTAGTCATTCCTCTGTCATTAGGCGTTTGTTTGAGTTCCAGCTTTTTGCCACTGGGAACAATACTGTAGTAAATTCTTATGTCCTTGTGTTTTCATTGCAGTGGGGTAGATGAAGGTGGCTCTAGACATTTTAGTTTTGAGTTTAACCTCTTTTTGCCCATCTTTATTTGCTGTAGGGCTACAAAGATTAAAAAAACCCCAAAAAACAACTTAGCCTTTATCAAGTCCTCATAGCTGAGAATGGCCACGGAGCTCAGTTTAAGGCAGAGAAGTGGCTTTGGCTGAGCCTCTTCTGATACAGGCTGAGCATGCCTAGTGAGAAAATCTGAAATCCAAAATGCTCCAAAATCCAAAACGCTTTGAGTGCTGATGTGATGCTCAGAGAAATGCTCATTGGAGCATTTCAGATTTTTGTATTAGGGATGCTGAACCAGTCAGTGTAATACATACATTTCAAAATTTGAAAACAATCAAAATTCAGAACACTTATGGTCCCAAACATTTTGGATGAGGGATGCACACTCAACCTGTACCTCTTTCTTCCTGCTTGGAATGCAGCTGTTGCTAAAAGTGGCAGAGGTGAGAGAGAGAGCGAAAGAAAGAAGGAGCCTGCTATGTATGATTTAGCCATGTTTCAACATGTATTTTTGAGCATCTAATCACGAAGATATGGAATCATTCTAAGTGTCCATCAATGGATGATTGGATAAATAAAATGTGGGGCGTGTATATATATATGTAGAAATACTACTTAGCTATAAGAAAGAAGAATATCACGTCTTGCAGCAACATGGATGGAACTGGAGGCTGTTATCTTAAATGAAACAGATCAGAAACAGGAAGTCAGATACACATGTTCTCACGTAAGTGGGAGCTAAATAAAGTGTACACGTGGACATAGAGTATGGAATAATAGGCCTTGGAACTGGGAAGGGTGGGAGGGTGAGAAGGGTGAGGAATAAGAAATTACTCAATGGGCATGATGTACACTATTCAGGGGATGATTTCACTAAAAGCCTGGACTTTGCCACCACGCAATATAGCCACATAACAAAGCTTCATTTGTACCCCTTAAATTTATAAAAATAAGAAAATGAAGAATAGAGATAGCAAAGAAAGAAACATGGTCCCTGGCTTCATGAGATGTGTAAGTGCTTTGCAGGTACAAGACGAGGTGGCATGAAGCCATGATGCACAGGGAGCTAGAGTGATCTGGGGCAGGTGGTGATCACAGAAGCCCTAAAGGAGGGTGGTGTTGGTTAGGAAAGGCGGGTGGGGAGAATCTTCTGGACAGGAGTGCTATAGTGGTAAGACCTTGGCTTGTTTCTTGGAACAGAGAAAAGGTCAGCATGGCCAAAGCCCAGCACTGGAGGGAGCAGGCCGGGTTTGGTCTTGTTGGTCTTTCAAGGAACTTGAACTTTCCTGTTGGTGAGGAAGAGAGCTAGGGGGTTTCTGGAGGCAAGTGTGAGAGAGCCCTTGTGAGCATATCGAGTGAGGGATGACACTGGTTAGATCAACAAGGTGCAACTGAATTTAGAAAAAAACTGACAGTTTTGAGATGTAGCTTTCCTTAGTTTTAAAGATTATTATAAAACAATGGCTGCAATGAAAACTACTTTTTTTTTTTTCTGACTTGCCTGATCATCTTTTTAGAAGAAACTAGAAGTGACCCTCTGGGTCAAAATTGATGCCTGTTGAATGGAACACCAAATATTGCATTTTCTCACCAAATGTGGGAGCTAAACTATGAGGATGCAAAGACGTAAGAATAATACAATGGACTTTGGGGATTTGGAGGGAAGGGTGGGAGAGGGGGCGAGGGATAAAAGACAACATATATGGTGCAGTGTATGCTACTCCAATGATGTGTACACCAAGATCTCACAAATCACCACTAAAGAACTTACTCATGTAACCAAATACCACCTGTACCCCAATAACTTATGAAAAAATAAAATAAAATAATAATAATTAAAGAAAAGAAAAAACATGAATGCCCATTAAGATGCTGCCACCCATGATCAGATTGCCATCCTCAACTGCTATGTGGTGAGCACTCCCACAGAGCAGCAGGAATGGAGTTTCCAAGACCCTCGTCAGCACTGAGGGATTGTGGTCAGACTCAGACATCCCCAATCCAATGGTGGAAAAGAGAGTTTTGGTGGTATTTGGATTTCTTTTATAGGTACTGTGGTTGAATTTCTCAGTAATATTACAACATCACAAAACATTCATTTGCCTTTAGGAGTTTATAATTTCTTAAAATGAAATGTGTAATTAAATAAAATCCAAGAAGAATGAATTTAGGACTTTTCATCTTTTAAAACCACACCTCCCACTAGTTCCCTTAGGATTTGCTCTTCTTTACAGATGTAGTGTGCACTTGGAATAGGTTTAAGTTCACTTTCCATAGTAAAAAAGTGATGCCATTACATAAGGCTGGTGGGGAAAATGCCTTAACACTTTTTTTTTTTTGAAACAGAGTCTCACTCTGTTGCCCAGGTTGGAGTGCAGATCTCAGCTTACCACAGCCTTGGCCTCCTGGGCTCAAGGGATCCTCCCACCTCAGCCTCCCAAGTAGCTGGGATTACAGGCGCCTGCCACCATGCTCAGCTAATTTTTGTATTTTTTTGGTAGAGATGGGGTTTCACCATATTGCCCAGGCTGGTCTCAAACTCTTGGGTTCAAGCGGTCCATCCGTCTCAGCCTCCTGAAGTGCTGGGATTACGGGCATGAGCCACCATGTCCGGCCCATAGTCTTACTATTATGGCTACTCATTTCCTCATAGAGTTACAGTGAGGATTAAACAAGAGGATATAGAGAGAGGCCCTGGTACAACACTCACTCTTTAAAAAAATTTCCACCAAATGCTACTTGCTTTTTCCTGCTATTTGTTTTCCAAATATATTCATAACAATATCTACAAACCAATGAACCAGTAGCTTCAACAAGCCAAAGGAAAATATTATGGCACTAGGTTTTTAAAAACATGCATGTCATCAGTAAAAGCAAGGTGAAATAACAGATGTACTAAATAATTGTTATACGAATAATTCATTATGTACCAGGCATGGTAGCACATGTCTATAATCTCAGCTACTCAGGAGGCTGAGGTGGGAGGATTGCTTGAACCCAGGAGTTTGAGACCTGCCTGGCCAATACAACGAGATCCCATTTCAAAACAACAATAAAATAATTCAGTATGAATTCAGCTTATCTTCTTGTTGGGCTACAGAAACGAGCAAAAGAGACAATTAGCTTCAAAAATACTGAATGTATGAACTATCTCATCCATCATCCAGTAGGCACTGACCAGGTTCTGGGCACTGCGTGATGCGTCAACACATTTCTAGTTCTGAGGTAGGCCTGTTAGTTAACAATGCTAAAATGAGCATAAACCTAAAAATACCAATACAAACACCCAGATTATGCCAAAGCTCTGACACCTGGCGTAGTCCCATGTCTGTCCACGGACAGTTATCGCTGGTGGGGACCTGAAGCATAGAGTTGTCAATATAAATCCAAAGTTTGTAAACTATATACACATATGTATGTGTGTGTTTATATGTATGTATGTGTGCATGTGTATATATGTATATACAGGTTATTGGTTGGGTGTAGATATGCGTATACACACACACAACCAATAACAGCTAGTAGAAATGAGAAAAGTTTTTGAGAAAAGAATGTCAATTCCCTTCTCTCAAGACAAGTATTTTTATTCCTTTGCAGTTTTATAGAAAATTCATTGCTTCTCAAACACCATTCTTCAAGCATTTAAGTAAATACCAATCAGATTGAATGGGATTCCAATGCAGAAAAGTAAACAGGAACATCGGACCCACAAGGAGTGTTTGTGCGCAGTGAATGTAAAGGCTTGGGGTCAAAAGTTTCGGGAAATGCTTCAGCCTCCAGGCTCCTGGCCACCCAAGAGGCACAGCCTGGGAGAATCATGTCAGCATCATTATCCTGAAGTCACTGGCCTCGTTAACATTATCAGGGCCTGCTGGCATCTGAACCCAGGGAACTGATTCAGTTATAGATGAGCTAGTCTGAAAACATCCTCAATGAAGCATCGTCCTTTTTGGTTTCTTTTTCTTTAATGTGCCTTTAAAATTAGTGAGAAAATAGGCTGCTGTGTTAACCTCACATGCAAGGAACACAGTTACATTTCCACATACTTACTATTTTTTCCAGACGTTCAGACAAAGACGCATGTTCATTAGTGATCTTGGAATCACTTCTCAGGCCTGGAGATAATAAACGATTCTATCATACGCTCTGGGGACTTAGTTATTGCTCAAAGCCTGGGTTTTCAATGGCAAAAAGCATGAGTCACAAATTAAAGAATCATTTCTGGCCAGCTCCCAATGTCATGCCATCCAAAAGGAGATTTGCTTGTCAAGAGTTGATGTTCTCTTGGTTCCGTTTGGTGGATATGGCAGGATGTCAACCATGCAAGTCAGTTCAAAGCAGTAAGGTAGGTGCTTCACTGTGTTCGGTCAAGACAAAGGTTGGCCTTTTAACCCAGGCAACCAACCTCAGTGTGTGAGCAGGGGAAATGGGACGACAGTGGAGTAGCCCTGATGTCCTCTTTACATAAAACCCTCCTGCCAACGGTAACCCACACGAGCGAGGCTAAGCAGTTAGGGAAATTTCAGTTGGGATGCTGAAAGATAGCTTCCAGGTGGGTTATACAACACAGAAGGTTAAGTTTTTTGTAGGTAACCTTAATAATTCAACTTTTTTTGAGAACATATTATTACAACTTTTTAAAAAATTGGTACTTATGAAAGGTTTACATACATAGGTTTAAAATGTAAATGTAAGCATACTTGTTTAAATACGCAACTTGTGGTGTTTTCTCCAGTGAATAGAAGTGTTCAACAAAGAAAGAACGGTGGGATCAAGCAATAATTCAACATTTTATTCTAGATTGTCAGTTTGGTTTGGCTTATCAATTATGGAAATAAATTCTAAATAATTTTGCACTCATGTGCTGTTTCCATGATTGTGTTAGTATAGGAGGGGGATATTTGGGATAATATTCTTTCTGGCTGCTCCTGCAGAGAAATGAGTGATTGCTAATAAGCATCCTCAAGCCTGCACATGCCCACGAATGTCCCTCCTTCAGGTGGCTCTCTAAGAGGCTGCGCTCACCTGCCAAAGCTGCTGGCATGGCTCACAGCACTGCTGGAATCCTTTCTGGGAATTCCCCTCAGAATACGCATCACAGGTTTGTAATCCCAGCACTTTGGGAGGCCAAGGCAGGTGGATCAGGAGTTCAGGAGTTCGGCTGGGGTCAGGAGTTCAAGATCAGCTTGGCCAACATGGAGAAACGTTGTCTGTACTAAAAATACAAAAATTAGCTGGGTATGATGGCACGGGCCTGTAATCCCAGTTACTCGGGAGGCTGAGCAGGGAGAATCACTTAAACCCGGGAGGTGGAGGTTGCAGTGAGCCGAGATCACATGACTGCACTGCAGCCTTCAGCCTGGGTGACAGAGTGAGACTTTCTCTCAAAAAGAAAAAAGAAAAGAAAAAATAAATAAAAAAAATAATACGCATGACAGCTTCAATTGCCAATAGTTCACCTTTGTTCTCTAAGATGAGTTTGAATCTAAAAATCAGTCAAGTATCAGTGGGTGTCAAATCTTATTAAGAAAGCTAGTCATGAAGCAGGGTAATCAAACAGAAGTAGAACAAACTGACTGCTCTTTCATCCATGACCTATAAACTGGCTGTGAAGTTGGTTTCATGTGAGGAAGCTAGTATTTATGGTACCACATCTGGAAGGGAGGGGCTCCAGCAGGTATTCAGTAACTACCACTTCACTGTCAGAATTTAATGTGTACAACTCATTTAGTAAGTCTGATCCTCTATGTAAGGAACACTCCTGGCCCGGTGTGGTGGCTCATGCCTGTTGGGGAGGCTAAGGTGGGAGGAGCACTTGAGACCAGGAGTTTGAGACCAGCCTGGGCAACATAGCAAAACCCTGTCTCTACAAAAATAAAAAAGAAAGTATCTGGGTGTGGTGGCATGTGCCTGTGGTCCCAACTACTTGGGAGGCTGAGGCGGGAGGATCACTTGAGCCCAGGAGTTAGAGGTTACAGTGAGCTATGATTGTGCCACTGCACTCCAGTCTGGGTGACAGAAACCCTGTCTCTCTGTCTCTTAAGAAAAAAAATAAATAAATGGAAGGAACATTTCTACCTTGCAGGAGAGCTGGGGTAGCAATGTGGCAATGGAGACTTGAAATATCTCAAGAATACCATGAAACAGGGCCAGCTGCAGGTTGAGTCCTGTGTCTGGGCCCTAATTTCCTTGTGATTGGGCTACTGGTGATCATGCAGTTGTCTTCTGGATGAAAGGAGCTGGTCTGTGGAGAGATCTCTGGCCACCTGAAGATGAGGGGAAGAGGTGAGTCTTTAGGGCCCCAACCCAACTTCAACCAGAGTACCTTTTCTTTCATTAGTTTGATGTGGTTTTTTAAAATTAAAACAAACTTTTAATGGTTGTGAGTATACACACACGCACACACACATACACACATGGGGTACATGAGATGTTTGGATACAGGCATGCAATACATAATAATTACATGATGGAAAACAGAGATGTTCATTCCCTCAAGCATTTATTCTTTGTGTTACAAACAATCCAATTGTACTTTGTAAGTTATTTTACAATGTACAATTAAATTATTATTGACTACTGTCACCCTGTTTTGCTAGCAAGTACTAGGTCTTATTCATTCTTTCTATCCCCTCCTACCCCCCAGCCCCCTACTGCCCTTCCCAGCCTCTTGTAACCATCCTTCTATTTTCTATCTTCATGAGTTCAATCATTTTGAATTTTAGATCCCACAGCAAGTGAGAAGACATGATATTTGTCTTTCTGAGCCTGGCTTGTGTTACTTAACATAACGACTTCCAGTTCCATCCATGTTGTTGCAAATGATAGGATCTCTTTCTTTTTTGTGTGGCTGAATAATACTCCATTGTGTATATGTACCACATTTTCTTTACTTGTTCATCTGTTGATGGATACTTAGGTTGCTTCCAAATCTTGGCTATTGTGAACAGTGCTGCAAAAAACACAGGAGTGCAGTTATCTCTTCAATATATTGATTTCCTTTCGAGCATGTACCTAGCAGTGGGATTGCTGGATCATATGGTAGCCCTATTTTTAGTTTTTTGAGGAACCTCCAGATTGTTCTCCATAGTAGTTATACTAATTTACATTTCCACCAACAGCGTACGAACGTTTCCTTTTCTCTACATTCTTTTCAGCATTTGTTGTTGCCTGACTTTTGGGTAAAAGCCATTTTAACTGGGATGAGATGATATCTCATTGTAGTTTTGGTTTGCATTTCCCTGATGATCAATGACGTTGAGCACCTGTTCATATGTCTGTCTGCCATTTGTATGTTTTCTTTTGAGAAATGTCTATTCAAATATTTTGCCTTTTCTTTTGATTGGATTAGTAAATTCTTTCCTTTAGAGTTGTTTGAGCTCCTTATATATTTTGGTTATTGATCCCTTGTTAGAGTGTTAGTTTGGAGATATTTTCTCCCATTCTGTGAGTTGTCTGTTTACTTTGTTGATTGTTCCTTTGCTGTGCAGAAGCTTTTTAACTTGATGTGTTCCAATTTGTCCATTTTTACTTTGGCTGCCTGCACTTATGGGGTATTATTCAAGAAACCTTTGCCCAGACCAACATCCTGGAGAGCTTCCCAATGTTTTCCTGTAAGTTTCACAGTCTGAGATCTTAGATCTAAGTCTTTAATCCATTTTAATTTGATTTTTGTATATGGCAAGAGATAGGAGTCTAGTTTCATTCTTCTGCATATGGATATCCAGTTTTCCTGGAACCATTTATTGAAGAGACTGACCTTTCTCCAATGTATGTTCTTGACACCTTTGTTGAAAATGAGTTCACTGTAGGTGTGTGGATTTGTTTCTGGGTTCTCTATTCTGCTCCATTGGCCTATGTATCCGTTTTTATGCCAGTACCATGCTGTTTTGGTTACTAGAGCTCTGTAGTATAATTTGAAGTCAGGTAATGTGATCCTTCCAGTTTTGTTCTTTTTGCTTACGATAGCACTGGTTATTCTGGGTCTTTTGTGATTCCACATAAATTTTAAGATTTTTTTTTCTATTTCTGTGAAGAATGTCATTGTTATTTTAATAGGGACTGCATTTAATCTGTAGATAGATTTGGATAATATGGACATTTTAACAATATTGATTCTTCCAATCCACGAAAATGAAATATCTTTTCATCTTTGTTGTCCTCTTCAATTTCTTTCAGTCCCCTTGCCTCACAGATTGAATCCCAGGCCACCACACAGGAGCTGAAGAGGCCAGGCTCCTCCCTCCTGCCTGCGGCTCTGTCCCGTTCTTCCAGTACTCATGTGGGTATGCTCAGACAAGGCCCTGGGCAGGTTCCCTCATCTGCACAAAAGCACCTGATGTAAACACTTGTGGGGTAGGTCGGAAATTCTCTGAGGACCCCTTTTTATCTGCCTAGACATTTGGCCTTCTCATTTGCATGATGTTAAACGTTATCTTTGTCACCTAAATAAACTGCAAGTTCTGTTAATGTTGCTCAGTCAGTCACTACTCATGCTGATAGCCTAGGTCTGTGCAACCAGAGTCTAAACTGCTCCTAACAATGAAGCCTTCAGCCTCTGTCACTTCCTCAGGGAGGCGATTGCAGAGCTGGATAGATCCCTTCGATTGGCTCTTAAGAGCTTTCCATTTTCTCTTTCTCCTTTTTGTCTCTTCAAATGAATACATTTCACAAAGGTATAGGTTACTGTGGGAGCATCTCTCTTCCTGAAAATGAAGGCAGCCATCACTGAAACATTGCTTAGAGCCACTTTGAGAGCAAAATGATGACAAGTTTTAATGACTACAAATGTCAACCTCAACCAGATATAAGATCAAGAAATAAGAACATTCATTACTATTCTTATTTGTCAGCAATAAACAGCTGGAAAATAAAATGGCACTATGAAAATGAACTACCTAGGCATTATCTAATAAGAATGTATAAGACATTTATGGAGGAAAAACTTAATTCACTATTACAGGACATGAAAGAAGACCTGAATAAATAGAAAGATAAGCCATATTAATGGAGGGGAAGACATCATTTATCAAGAAGCTGATTTTTCAAATGTTTAACATAACAGCAATGAAAATCCTAGCAGAATATCTAGAGAACAAAAAAGTGATTTTAGGCCAGGTGAGGTGGCTCAAGCCTGTAATCCCAGAACTTTGGGAGGCCGAGGCGGGTGGATTGCTTGAAGTCTGGAGTTCGAGACCAGCCTGGCCAATGTGGTAAAACTCCATCTCTACTAAAATACAGAAACTAGTCAGGTGAGGTGGCGGGCGCCTTTAATCCCAGCTGCTAGGGAGGCTGAGGCAGGAGAATTGCTTGAACCCAGAAGGCAGAGGTTGCAGTGAGCTGAGATCACGCCATTGCACTCCAGCCTGGGCGACAGAGTGAGACTCTGTCTTTAAAAAAAAAAAGTGATTCTAAAATTTATTTGGAGAAATAGAGATTCTCTATTTTGAGCAAAGAGCCAAGGGGATGGGTTAAGAAACACCTTACACAATGTTTAGACATATCACAAAACCATAGTAATAAAACAAACCCCCAAACACCATGGTACCAAGAAAGGATTATGCAAAGAGACCAGTGAAACAGAATTGAGGGCCCAGTAACAGATCCAAGGGTTCACGTATATCTTTTACATATGAGGTGAAATCACAGCTTTATGAGAAGAGGTAGATTATCCAGTAAATGTTGATGGAAAAATTTAGAAAAATTGGCTTTCTAAACTGTTTAGAAAAAAGCCAAGTTTAGAAAAATTTGCTTTCTAAACTGAGTAAAATAAAGCTGCATCCTGATATCGTGCCCTATTTGAACAATATGGGTATAGACCTAAATGCAAAAGGTAAGACTATAAAGTAAATGAAAGAAAAAATAAAATATTTCAGCAATCTTGGAATGTGAGATGATGTTTTAAACAAGGCCCTAAAAGCATGAAGAATAAGGCAAAAATTTAATAAATTTGATGGTATCAAAATTGGAAAACTTTTCTTCCACGAAGAACATGAAATCTGTTCCATGAAGTTAACAGAAAGAACACTGGTAGGTGTTTGTAGTGTCTAAATCAGTAAGATGATTTACATTTAGAATATATGAAGTATTCACACATCAACAAGGATAGAAGGCAAGAAACAGAGAAATCAGCAAAGGATATCATTAGGTTAATTTACAGAAGGAGCAATCTAACAAGATAAGATGTCATTCTCACTAATAGTGAGAAAAATCCAATTAATTCAATTCAAATTAGTCTAGTATAATCAAATTAGTAAAAATGTAATAGTTGACTACTAAAAAGCTCTCTATTTGCAATGCATTTAACCATTTCTCCTTTTCCAAAACCTACTAAGATCACATAAATGTATAGTTTTACTTTTATGTTTAAGTCTTTACTAAATAAATAAATGAATCAGTAAATAAATAAACAAGATCTACCTACAAGAACAAAGAGAACAAAAGAAAAGAAAATGCAGACAAAAGACACCAACATTTGGAGATGTAAATTGGATGGAGGATGTAGCTAACCTAACAGAGAAGATGAGATGAGCATCCAGTGCCTGCAGGGGGTGATACTGATGAAGAGTGAGCACATTTGCCTTGAAGAATCGCTGAACGCTCCGAATGGAAGACAGCAGGTACTCTGGCAGGTGAGGTTGAGTGTGAGCCTGAACACAGCACGAAAGCTGGGAAGTCTCTGTGAAGCAGCTGTGTTCCCTGGGTCCCTATCTCCACTACCCCCTGCAGCAGGTGTCTGCATGTCTCCCTCTGCCCTCTAGGATCCCAGAGATTTATTACTGAGATGTTGAAATATAGAGGCTTTGCACGTGAGGTCACTTAGACAAAGGAACTACAGATATTGGCTGGGAGACCTCAAAAAAAAATGCTGCCTTATTTTGTTACAGTGAGGTGCACATACAGCACTACTAATAAATCTTTTAAGGCCTCCCTCAAACATAAATGACAGCAATAAAACATCAAACATTTGAGGAAAACCTCCAACGTGAACAAGAAAGATTCACCTTCCCCCTCCTTCTACCAAAAAAAAAAATAAATAAATAAATAAAAAGGAAAAGAAAAAGAAAAAGAAAGGGGAATGGGTAAATCTATACAGAAAGAAAAATTAGTAGTTGCCTTGGGCTGAGGGGATACGTGTTGGGGGAAAATGACAGGTATTTGCTTTCTTTTTGGGATGCTGAAATTTTTCAAAAATTGATTGTGATGACGGTTGTCTAACTGAACATACTAAAACCCATTGAATTGTATACCTTAAATGGGTGATTTGTATGTTTGTGACTTATATCTCAACAAGGGTGTTATACAAGAACAATAAAAGACAAGGGATATACAATGAAAATACTTAAGAGTATAAGAAAAATTGGATTGTATACAATTAAGAATGTCTTTTAATCAAAAGATGACTTGTGGAAAGACAAGTCAGAGGGCAGGAGAGGTGTTTGCTCTGTGATGTGTGACGTGTGTATGTGTGTGTATAAATACACACATACATGACAAGGGACTCTATCCAGAATATGTAAAGAACTCAGTAGGAAAAAGATAGGCAATGAGATAGAAAGATGGTCAAAACAGTTGAACAGGAAGTTCGATAAGTAAAATGTTCAAATCAATAATAAAAATATGAAAATTTCTCAACTTTGTTAGCCAGGGGGAACTGAAAATCAAGATCTCAGTGTAATACTACCACACACTACCACATCGGCTCCAATGAAAGTCATAAACAGCACCACATGGTAGGGACACGGAGCTGGCACAAGTGTAAGTTGGTTTATCCACTCCAGAAAGCCTTCAGCAGAATCTCCTAAGGCTGACATATACATATCTTCTGACCTTGCTATTTCACTCCCAGGTGTATTAGTGTGTTAATATGTTTACTAAGAAGCATATACATGTTTCATGGCAGCACTATTCATAATAGCCCAAATTGGAAACAATTCCAAAGTCCATCAACAATAGAAATTTCCATTTCATACAAAAGAATAATATTTAACCCTGAGAAGAAAATATAAATCTATCTCTCAAATTATTTTGAGTGAAAGCAACATAAAAGTGTATGATCCCATTGACATGAAATTTTTAAAAGTCAAAGTTTACCGACAGGTTTAGAAGGCAGGATATTAGCTCCCCTTGGAGGGCATTGATGGGGACTGGGATAGGTACAGGGCCGCTCTAGGGTGATGGTCCTGTCTTGTGATTAGGGTGCTGGTTCCATGGTGCATTTCATTTGAAAATTCACTGAGCTGTACACTCAGGATTTGTGTACTTTTTGTGTGCATATTACACCTCGATAAAATATGCATTTACAAAACTGTACTTGGAAAGATAATAGAAAATACTTTGTTCATTAAGAAAAATAGGGTGCTATAAAGCAATAATAAGAAAAACTTATTGGAAACAGAAAGTGAAATAAACAGTAAAGATACCAATTATTAACAAATTGATCAATTCCTATCAAAGCCCTAGCAAGACTATTTTTGATAGACATAAAAAAGTTTATTCTAAAATTTATACGGAAAGGCACACAGACCTTAGAATGGCTAAAACACTCTTCAAAAAAGGTAAAATAAGAGGAATCACTGTAGCCAACATTAAGTCTTCCTCTATAGCCACAGCAATGAAGACAGTGTAGAATTGGCAGATGAGTAGAAACATTGCTCAATGGGACAGAACAGAGAACCCAGAAATAGGCCCATGCAAACATGCCAAACTTATTTTTGATCAATGTACAAAAGCAATTCAATGAAGGAAAGGTAAACTTACTTTTTTTTTTCTTTTCTTTTTTTTTTGAGACAGAGTCTCGCTCTGTCCCCCAGGCTGGAGTACAGTGGCTGGATCTCCGCTCACTGCAAGCTCCGCCTCCTGGGTTTACGCCATTCTCCTGCCGCAGCCTCCCAATACAGGCGCCCACCACCTCGCCAGGCTAGTTTTTTGTATTTTTTAGTAGAGACGGGGTTTCACCGTGTTAGCCAGGATGGTCTCGATCTCCTGACCTCATGATCTGCCGGCCTCGGCCTCCCAAAGTGCTGGGATTACAGGCTTGAGCCACCACGCCCGGCCTAGGAAGGGTAAACTTTCAATAAAGAGGCTGGAACTCCAGCCTGGGCAACACAGTGAAACCCTGTCTCTACAAAAACACAAAAATTAGCTGGGTGTGGTGGTGCATATCTGTAGTCCCAGCTACTTGGGAGGCTGAAGCAGAGTATTAAGTGAGCCTAGGGAAGTTGAGGCTGCCATGAGCCATGATTGCTCCACTGACCTCCAGCCTGGGTGGCAGGGCAAGACCTTGTCTCAAAAAAAGAAAAAAAAAAAGATGCTAGAACAATTACATAGCCATTGGCTAGAAAGAGAACCTTGACTTAAACCTGAAAAAAAATTTAGTTGAAGAAACTTATGTCTTCTTGACAGAATATTGGCCAGAGTGGAAAGGAGACTGAGTAAACGGTAAGATAGGCGAGAAACAATGATCTAGAGTGCAGTGTGGAGGAGAAAGGAGCCGTGAAGGAAATAATAGATTCATCTTACTGGCCAGTTAGGGTCCCAGTGGAGAGGAGTGGGAAATTGGGGCAGAAAAAATATTTGAAGAGCTAATGCCCGAGAATATTCCCAAACTGATGAAACATACCAGTCTTTCCCAACAAATCCCAAGTGATAGTTATACAAAAAGACTCCACACCCAGGCACAATATAATAAAACTGAAGTCTCCTAAAAGTGCTCAGGGTCAAGGCAGAGCACTTGCAGATGAGCAGTGCTTCTACCAACAGCTGATTTCTCTGTGTCAACCGCTAAAGCTCAGAGACAATGTGAGGACTTGACATGAAAATAACACTATGCATCTTTGTTAAGAAATTGCACCCATCCAAAAAACATGATGATGAACTGTGAGAACATCTTAAAATACAATAGCAAGAGTATGTATTAGACCATGGGTCCCCAGCCCTCGTGCCACGGAATGCTACCGGTCTGTGTCCTGTTAGGAACTGGGCCGCACAGCAGGAGGTGAGCGGCTGGCAGGCGAGTGAAGCTTCTTCTGTATTTATAGCTACTCCCATGGCTTGCATTACTGCCTGAGCTCTGCCTCCTGTTAGATCAGCGGTGGCATTAGATTCTCATAGGAGTGTGAATCCTACTGTGAATTGTGCATGTGAGAGAACTAGGTTGCACGCTCCTTATGGGAATGTAATGCCTGACGATCTGTCCCCATCTCCCATAACCCCCAGATGGGACCATCTAGATGTAGGAAAACAAGCTCAGGGCTCCCACTGATTCTACATAATGGTGAGTTGTAAAATTATTTAATAACATACTACAGTGTAATAATAATAGAAATAAAGTCCACAATAAATGTGATGCACTTGAATCATCCTAAAACCATTACCCGCACCCACCCCATTTGTGGGAAAATGGTCTTCCACAAAACCGGTTCCTGGTGCCAAAAAGGTTGGAGACTGCTGTATTAGAGAACAGAAATGGACCTGGTTGTGAGAGATGAAGAGGAAAAGTAATGAGGTCAAGTAAACCCAGGAGGAGTCTTGCAGGAGCCATTAACAAGCACGTGCCATGAACAAGGGGACATCGTTTAGGCAGCTCTATGTATCTTAGCAAAGAAGAGAAAACAAAATAAAAGCAGTGAAGATTGTTATAACAATTGAGACAATGAAAAGTCATCTTAGTTTAGGTTCCTCTAGAAGAAGACTTGAGGCAAGAAGTTTGTTTAGAAGGCGTATTAGTCCATTCTTGCATTGCTATAAAGAAACACTCAAGACTGGGTAATTTTTAAAGAAAAGAGGTTTAATTGGCTCATGGTTTCACAGACTGTGCAGGAAGCATGACGGCATCTGCTTCTGAGGGAGCTTACAATCATGGCGTAAGGCAAAGGGGGAGTCAGCACCTCACATGGCCGCAGCAGGAGGAAGAGAGAGAGGGGAGGTACTACACATTTTTAAAGAGCCAGATCTCATGAAAACTCACTCACCACACAGTACAAAGGGGAACTGACGCTAAACCAATCACGAGAACTCTCCCCTTCTGATCCAATCACTTCCCATGAGGCCCCACATCCAATCCTGGGGATTACAATTCCACATGAGATTTGGATGGGGACACATGTCCAAACCATATCAGACAGTGATCCCAAGAGATGTTGGTGGGGCAGTAGGGAAGTGAGACAGGGAAGTGAGGAAGCCCATAAAGGCGAGTTACCAAGCAAAACGCCAAGGAGGGCAACTAGAGCTTAGCTTAGCTCCCAAGGGAGCTCCAGGGGCTCGTATAAATATCCCTCAGCTGTGTGCCCCAAGGAGCTGAGGAATTGAGGTATTTACATACCAACCTCCATCAGTCTGGTTGGCAGTTGCTTCTAGATGTGCATTCTCCGGCACTCCTGGTCTATGGCATGCTTGGGCTGGGTGCACTCCACAAAGCCATTTAGTACATGCACTGCACCAGCATGCACAGACGACTGACCCCAGGAGCTGTTGGGGGCATGAGGGCACCTGCCACAGAGTGCCCACATTTGGAGAAAAACTCTTCCTGCATTTCCCTTCTCTGATTTCCACATCTCTAGAGTTAACCATTATGAGCAGTTGTGTTTCCTCCCAGAATTGTTCCTGGCACATGCAAATTATAGGTACATGTACAGATATGCAAACGCATTCTCATGTGTACACAAACATGTGTTTCGCTTACAAAATGGAAACTCGGTATATTGTTTTTCAACTCACTTAAAAAAAACCTCAACATATATATGGCCATTCTTCCACATGTGTTTCTGTCATTCTGTAGATTTGTAGACATTGCACAGTGACTCAATGATCATTTATTAAACAGAGTCTTTAGGGATGGAATTGAAGTTGTCTCCATATTTTGCCTCTATAAAACAATTAACGACTTCCTGTCTATAGCCTGGAGGACGTGTGCAAATGTTTCTGAACTGTGAATTCCTGGAGTTAAATCACTGCTAATTACTCTCTAAAAGGTTGTTTCAATTTATGCTCCAATCCTTTCCCTCACTCTTATTGTTCAATTTTTATTTTAAGTTCAGGGGTACAGGAGCAGGATGTGCAGGTTTGTTACATAGGTAAGTGTGTGCCATGGTGGTTTGCTGCACAGATCATCCTATTACCTAGATATTAAACCCAGCATCCCTTAGCTATTCTTCCTGATGCTCTCCTTACCCCACTCCCCCTCTGACAGACTCCAGTGTGTTTTGTTCCCCCTATATGTCCCTGTGTTCTCATCATTCAGCTCCCACTTATAAGTGAGAACACGCAGTGTTTGGTTTTCTGTTCCTACATTAGTTTGCTGAGGATAACGGCTTCCAACTCCATCCATGTCCCTACAAAGGACATGATCTCACTCCTTTTTATGGCTGCATAGCATTCAATGGTGTATATATACTACATTTTCTTTATCCAGTCTATCATTTACAGGCATTTATGTTGATTCCATGTCTTCGCTATTGTGAATAGTGCTACAATAAATATATATGTGCATGCATATTTATACTAGAATAATTTATATTCCTTTGGGTATATACCCAGTAATGGGATTGTTGGATCAAATGGTATTTCTGCTCCTAGGTCTTTGAGGAATCACCACACTGTCTTTCACAATGGTTGAACTAATTTACAATCCCACCAGCAGTGTAAAAGGATTACTTTTTCTCCACAACGTCTCTAGCATCTGCTGTTTCTTGCCTTTTAATAATAGCCATTCAGACAGGTGTGAGACAGTATCTCATTGTGGTTTTGATTTTCATTTCTCTAATGATCAGTGATGTTGAGCTTTTTTTCATATGTTTGCTGCCTGCATGTATGTCTTCTTTTGAGAAGTGTCTCTTCATGCCCTTTGCCCACTTTTTAAATAGGATTGTTTTTTTTTTCGCTTGTAAATTTGTTTAAGTTCCTTGTAGATTCTGGATATTAGACAATTGTCAGCTGGATAGATTGCAAAATTTTTCTCCCATTCTGTAGGTTGTCTGTTCACTCTGATGATAGTTTCTTTTGCTTGCACAAGCTTTTTAGTTTAATTAGATCCCGTTTGTCAATTTTTGCTTTTATTTCTATTGTTTTTTGGCATTTTGGTTATGAAATCTTTGTCCAGGCCTATGTTCTGAATGGTATTGCCTAGATTTTCTTCTAGGGTTTTTATAGTTTTGGGTTTTACATTTAAGTCTTTAATCCATCTTGAGTTAATTTTTGTATATAGTGTAAGGAAGGTGTTCAGCTTCAGTTTTCTGCATATGGCTAGCCTGTTCTCTCAGCACCATTTATTAAATAGGGAATCCTTTCCCCATTACTTGTTTTTGTCAGATTTGTTGAAGATCAGATGGTTGCAGGTGTGTAGTCTTAATTCTGAGTTCTTGATTCTGTTCCATTGGTCTATATGTCTGTTCTTGTACCAGTACCATGCTGTTTAGATTACTGTAGCCTTGTAGTATAGTTTGCAGTTGGGTAGTATGATGCCTCCAGCTTTGTTCCTTTTGCTTAGGATTTTCTTGGCTATGCAGACTCTTTTTTGGTTCCATATGAATTAAAAATAGTTTTTCTAATTCTGTGAAGAATGTCAATGGTAGTTTAATAGGAATTGCATTGAATCTATAAATTACTTTGGGTGGTATGGCCATTTTCACAATATTGATTCTTCCTATTCATGAGCATGGAATGTTTTTCCATTTCTTTGTGTCTTCTCTGACTTCTTTAAACAGTGGTTTGTAGTTCTCCTTGAAGAGGTCCCCCACTTCACTTGTTAGCTGTATTCCAATGCATTTTGTTCTTTTTGTGGCAATTTGTGAATGGGAGTGCATTCATGATTTGGCTCTCTGCTTTCCTGTTGTTGGTGTATAGGAATGCTAGCAATTTTTGCACATTAATTTTGTATCCTGAGACTGCTGAAGTTGCTTATCATCTTAAGAAGCTTTTGGGCTGAGACGATGGGGTTTTCAAGGCATAGGATCATGTCTTCTGCAAGCAAAGATAATTTGACTTCCTCTCTTCCTATATGAATATCACTTATTTCTTTTTCTTGCCTGATTGCCCTAGTCAGTACTTCCATTACCATATTGAATAGAAGTGGTGACAGAGGGCATCCTTGTCTTGTGCCAGTTTTCAAGGCCTTCACCTCACTCTTGTCAACACTAGATATTTCTACTCTTCTACATCCTTGTTGGCCTAGTCAAAGAAAAATGATCTTATTGCTTTAATTTATGTTATTTGATCACTACCATATCTTTGCACTTCTTCTATGAATTGTCTGTTAGCTCTTCGAATGATTTTGGTCAAAAAACATTGACTTTCTCAGCATGTCCTTTCCTAGTTTAAGATTGTTCATGGGCATGCAGTGGGACATACTGTTTAGTGCTGAGGTGTGTGGCTATTTTCTAAGGTTAACATTTATTAAGCACATACTATAGGCTAGGCACTAGACAGCACCATCCCTGCCTTGTCTCATGTAACTCTCATCATAATTCTTGGGAGGTGAACTGCGGTGAGACACTGAGACTTAGAGAGAGTGCCTCACTCTTCAACAGCTAATCACCTGCAGGATTACCTAGGTGCTTTATTAGTGTTATCTAAAGGTGACTACATCGCATATGGAGCAAGTTGGCAGTGAGAAAAAATGACTCTCCAGCATGGTGGGATAGTGGATTCACACATGGTGTTTGCTTTGGGCTCACAGTTATGCTCTTCCATCCTCAAGGCCTTGCTGCAGGGCCCTTATCAAGACTTAAGTGAATTGCAAATCTGCTCTGTCTTTCTGGTGTGTGTTGTGTGTGCGTGTGTGTACAGTGTGTGTAGTGTGTGTGAGTGTATGGTGTGTGTGTATGAATGTGTGTGTTGTGTGTAGTGTGTGTGATATTTGTGTGAGATTGTGTGTTGGGTGTGTGTTGTGTGTATTGCGTGCTTATGTTGTGGACATGTTTGTACTGTGTGTGGTGTTAGGATGTGTGGAATATATGTATGGTGTATGTGGTGTGTCTATAGTTTGTGTGCATGGTGTGTGTATGTGTGTAGTGTGTGTATTATATGTGTTGTGGATATGTGTTGTGTTTATTGTGTGTGGTGTATAGGATGTGTGGAGTGTGTCTATGGTGTGTATGTGTGGTGTGTGCGGTGTGTGTTAGTATGTGGTCCCTGTATTGTGTGTGGTGTATGAAGTGTGTAGGGGGTGTGTTTCGTGTGTGTAGTGTGTTTGTGTTGTGGATATGTGTTGTGTTTATTGTGTGTGCTGTATGGGATGTGTGGGGGTATGTATGGTGTGTGTGGTGTGGTGTGTGTGTAGTGTGTGGTCTGTATGTGATTGTGGGGTGTGGGGGTTATGTATGGTGTGTATGTGTGTGGTGTGTGTAGTGTGTTGTCTGTGTGTATTGTGGGTGGGGTGTGTGTGGGGTATGTACAGTGTATGTGTGTTTGTGAGTGGTGTAGTGTGTGGTCTGTATGTGGGGTGTGAGGTGTGTTTAGTGTGTTTGTGTTGTGGATATGGGTTGTGTGTATTGTGAATGGATGTGTGGGGATATGTATGGTATGTGTGTGGTGTGGTATGTGTAGTGTGTGTGGTGTGTGGTGTGTGTGTGGTGTGTGGGGTGTGTGTGGAGTGTGTATGATGTGTGTGTGTGGTGTGGTGTGTGCAGTGTTTGGTCTGTGTATTGTGTGTGGTGTATGGGGTATGTGTGGGGTATGTATATTGTATGTGTGTGGTGTAGTGAGTGTAATGTGTGTGGTGTGTGGGATGTGTGGGATATGTATGGTGTGTATGTGTGTGGTGTGTGTAGGGGTATGTATGGTGTGTATGTGTGTGGCGTGTGTAGTGTGTGGTCTGTGTGTATTGTGTGTGGTGTACAGGGGGTATGGGGGTATGTATAGTGTATGTGTGTGGTGTGGTGTGTTGTGTGTAATGTATGTGGTGTGTTGTGTGTAGTGTGTGTGGTGTGTGGGATGCGTGGGGGTGTGTATGGCATGTGTGGGTGGTGTGATGTGTCCAGTGTTTGGTCTGTGTTTATTGTGTGTGGGATGTGGGGTGTGTATGGTGTGTGTGTGTGGGGTGAGGGGTGTGTATGGTGTGTGTGTGTGGTGCAGCGTGTGTAGTGTGTGGTCTGTGTGTCGTGTATGGGGTGTGTGTGTGGGTATGTATGGTGTGTGTGTGGTATGGTGTATATGTGTATGTGTGGTGTGCAGTNGTGGGTATGTATGGTGTGTGTGTGGTATGGTGTATATGTGTATGTGTGGTGTGCAGTATGTGTGTATGTTTCACACAAGATTTGTGGAGATTGTTTACTAGGCTTTCCCTGGCAAACAGCCCAGGAGGCTGCAGGTGGAGGGATGGTTTCCTGGGACAGAGGAGGCAGCTCTGACTGCAGGAGGCGCCGTTTTCTGAGACCAGGGAAGCTAGGTTGTGTGGGAGAAGCCATCTTGGGGAAGGCCCAGCTCCTCACCACCTTGGGAGGATGTCGCTTCACCCCATGGCCTATCCTAGCTGGAAGGAGAGCATCCCAGCAGTCAGGCGTGAGAACAGAAAAATGAAAGAGCTTTCAGAATATTCTACTGGCATTAGGCCCCCAGGACAGTGTAGAGCTGGGAGGAGGTTCCCATAATGCCGGAGGTTGAATTTTACATCAACTGAGTGGGATGCAGATTCTGACTCAGATTTCATTTGCTTTTTGGGAAAATAATAGGCCCTTGTGTTCCCACGTTAATGTTTAGAGGTTCATTTTCACTACATGGAAAGAACACATCGTAGGCTTATCTTACTAATGTATCCAAGGCATTAACACACAAAAAGATGCAGATGAATAAAATAACTTTAGCTCAGCCAGCAAATGGGTAAGTGGGTACCAGAACACTAAACAACGAAGTTTAGTTGAAGCTTTGCATCTGGTTCCTATTAACCAAATTTGAGACAAAATATGCATTCCAAGTTTCCTGCCGCTTAATTTAAAAAGCAATTTGGATTTCAGGGGTCTCAGCTGAAGTTTGGTTTCAGCAATCCCATAGGCATTGAAACCACGAGCAGCCATAATGAGCTAGGCAGGCTCATAATTTCTTTCCCATTTTGTAAAAGCAGTAACAACCACCTCTCAGAATATTTGGAAAATAGACAGTCGTGTCTCGAATCTCCTCCCAAATATAACTTTTAACACTTTATGGGACATTCTTTCAGTGTTGTTCTTGTGAAAATGGAAAGGATGTTATGTATATGTGTGTGTGTATATATATGACACACACACACATATATACACATTTGTATTTGTATTAATATGAAAACACTCATACAATAGAAAATGGTGTGCACCATCTTTTAAGTTTTTTTTATGTTGTAACATGGACATCATGACCCTTGTTTTTCTTCTTGCTTATAGATGTACAAGATGCTTCAGATGTATGTCCTAGTTCCTAAACTATCTCCTGTGGCAGGTCATCAGGGTGCCACTGATTTTTTGCTACTGGAAATAATGTTGTAGTCAAAACCTTTGTGCAGAAAGCTGCCAGTCAGATACAGGATCTTCTGAGGCTCAGTGTTTTCCTTATGTCACCAAATCGCTTTCTCAAGGGCTGTGCCATTTTTCATCCAGCAGAGCCTATTTCACCTACCTGTATCAGCCCTGTCCACCTCACTCTGAGAGTGCCTGGAAGATTCTGCTGCCTCTTATCCCGCAGGACTACTGAGGGAGACTTGGGCACCAACCCGGGCCACGGTTTTCCTCTGATGTTCAGTGTGCTGTCACCTTTGATAGTCTTAATTGGAAACAGAGACAAAAACTCTTGGACCACAGCTTCTGCTTAACCTCCCATGATGGTTGGATTTCTGTGTCATCTTGACTGGCCACAGCCCCCAATTACCCAATCAAACACTGACCTAGATGTTGCTGTGAAGGTATTTTGTAGATATGATTAAAGTTCATCATCGGTTAATTTAAGTAAGGGAGATTATCCTAGATGATCTGGGTGGGCCTGGTTCAATCAGTCGGAAGGCCTCAAGGGCAGAGCGGAGGCTTCCCTGAGGGAGAAGAAATTCTGCCCGTGGACAGCAGCCTCTGCCCATGTCCATTCCAGCTTGCCCTTCCACAACGCTTCCAGATAGATTTGAAACTTGCCTAGCTGGCCCCGTAATCACGTAAGTCAGTTCATTGTGATAATTCTCTTAATATGTGCCTCTGACTGGTTCTGCTTTTCTGGTTGACCCTGACTGATACCCTCTGCAGGACCCTTGCCATTTGCCTCCTGTCTTTTTGTCTGTCCCCCTCCTTTTCCTGTCTAACCCCTCTCCCCATTCCTCTGTGAAAGGACTTTCCTTACACCTTCCCAGAGCCATCTGAGCAGACAAAGTATATGTAGAGAGAAATCAATAACTAATCAGGAGCCATAAATCACGAGGCATTTCTACCTGTTTTCTTCACCATCAAACATTTCATTATAAAAAGTTTCAAACTATAAAACGTTGGAAATTATATAGCAAACGTCTACGCAACCCAGATTCTATTAACATTTATTACACTAACTTCTGTTATCTATCCGTTCATGAATCCTACTCATCCATTAATCCATCTTCTTCTTTGCTGCATTTCAGAGAAGAAATAGTAATTTCTTAGAAATTAATTAATTTCTGCAGGTATTAATACCCTTCTCCCTAAGTACTTCAGCATATACACCACTAATCAGAATTTAATAATTATTTGTAGCTCTTTTTTGGAGGAAAATTTTATAACAAAATGCTCCAATCTAAAGTATACCATTCAGTGAGTTTTGACAAATGTATCTACCCATGTGACCCAAACTTCATCAATACGACATTTACATCCCCTGAAAGTCTCCCATGTTCATTTCCAATCTGTGTTTCATTGCAACAGAAGCAACTGCTAATCTGCTTTATTTTCCTCCACAGATTATTTTTGTTTGTTCCGGAAATGCGTAAATGTGGAATGATAAAGAATGCACTCTTTTGAGTCTGGCTTCTTTCTTTTAGCACAATGGTTTGGAAATTCACGTGTGTTACTGTGTGTACCCCTTGTTTGTTCCATTTTGCAGTTGAGAAACATTTCCTTGTATGAATATACTATAATTTGCTTCTTTTCTCCTATTGATGGATATCTGGGTTGTTTTGTCTAGTATAACTACAGCTGCTCTAAATGTTCTTGTGTAAATATTTTGGTGTATGTATGTTTTTCATATATATTGGGTTTATACCTAGGTTGAAATTGCTGTGTCATAGGGTAGAATTATGTTTAATTTTATATAAAGCCACTGGAACGTTTCTCAAAGTTGTTGAGCTATTGTACACTTCCACCAGTGATGTTTGAGGATTCTGAAAGCTCTACATCCTTACCAACACTTGGTACAGTCTATGTTTTATTTTTAGACATTCTGATGGTATGTAGTGATACTTCATTTTGCTTTTAGTTGCATTTTCCTGATGACTAATGATGTTGAGCTCTTTTTCAATGTAACACTCTTTGAACATATGTTGTACACCATGAATCATTGTCTACCCCATCTTCATGGGGAATCATGGAGACCTAGTCAAGAACTGCATCCTGAGGTTTTATCATGAGTAGAGTCTGCATGAAGCCAAGGTGGAATTCTCCACTCTAGTGGTGAATGTGGAACCAGAGAGGCCTCCTACACATGCCAGGTTCCCAGAAGTGGTGGCATCCCAAAAAAAGCAGTGGAACTTAAGTTCAAAGCTGTGTGTGAAGCAAAAGAGCAAGGGGACCAGTGAAGGCCATGGGCATAGTGAGGGCCATGGGGTCAGTGAGGATCATGGAGACTGTGAAGACCATGGGACTTTGAGGATCATGGGGACTGTGAGGACCATAGGGACAGTGAGGATCATGGGGCCAGTGAGGACCATGAAGCCAGTGAGGACCATGGGGACTGTGAGGGTCATGGGGACTGTGAGGATCATGGAGACTGTGAGGACCATGGGGACTGNCTGTGAGGGTCATGGGGACTGTGAGGATCATGGAGACTGTGAGGACCATGGGGACTGTGAGGATCATGGAGACTGTGAGGACCATGGGGACTGTGAGGATCATAGAGACTGTGAGGACCATGGGGACAGTGAAGACCATGGAGACTGTGAGGATCATGGGGACAGTGAGGATCATGGGGACAGTGAAGACTGTGGGGACTGTGAGGACTATGGAGACTGTGAGGATCATGGTGACTGTGAAGACTGTGGAGACTGTGAGGATCATGGGGACAGTGAGGACCATGGGGACTGTGAGGATCATGGAGACTGTGAGGATCACGGGGACAGTGAGGATCATGGGGACAGTGAAGACCATGGGGACTGTGAGGATCATGGGGACTGTGAGGATCATGGGGACAGTGAAAACCATGGGGACAGTGAGAATCATGGAGACTATGAAGATCATAGGGACAGTGAGGACCATGGGGTCAGTGAGGATCATGGAGACTGTGAGGATCATGGAGACTGTGAGGATCATGGGGACAGTGAGGACCATGGGGACAGTGAGGATCATGGGGACTGTGAGGACCATGGAGACTATGAGGATCATAGGGACAGTGAGGACAATGGGGACAGTGAGGACCATGGAGACTATGAGGATCATGGGGACAGTGAGGACAATGGGGACTGTGAGGACTATGGGGACTGTGAGGATCATGGGGACAGTTGGATCATGGGGACAGTGAGGACCATGGAGACTATGAGGATCATGGGGTCTGTGAGGACTATGGGGACTGTGAGGATCATGGGGACAGTTGGATCATGGGGATAGTGAGGACCATGGAGACTATGAGGATCATGGGGACTGTGAGGATCATGGGGACAGTGATGACCATGTGAACTGTGAGGATCATGGGGACTGTGAGGACTATGGGGACTGTGAGGATCATGGGGACAGTGACGACCATGTGAACTGTGAGGATCATGGGGACATTGAGGACCATGGGGACTGTGAGGATTATGGGGACAGTGAGGCCCATGGGGACAGTGAGGACCTTGGGAACACTGAGGACCATGAAGAGACTGTGAGGATCATGGGCACAGTGAGGACCATGGGGACTGTGAGGATCATGGGGACAGTGAGGATCATGGAGACTGTGAGGATCATGGGGACAGTGAGAATCATGGGGACAGTGAGGACCATGGGGACTGAGGATCATGGGGACACTGAGGACTGTGGGGACACTGAGGACCATGGGGATTGTGAGGACCATGGGGATTGTGTGGAACATGGGGAAAGTGAGGGTCATAGGGATAGTCATGATCATGGGCACAGTGAGTACCATGGGGATTGTGAAGACCATGGGGACTCTGAGGACCATGGGGACAGTGAGGATCATGGGACTAATGACACCCTTTTTTCTGGGATTTTTGAGTGTCTGATTTGTTTTCACACATCAGCAATGGGCTATATAGGGATATCTTGAGGTGAACTAACGATTCGGAACAATTTTTCAATTAGGGGAATAGATTTTTCTGAATTAGCATGTAATCTTTACATAAAAACACTGAACATGTTTCTCTTGCCCTTACTGTAAGCATTTCCCTCCATCTATATTTTAAGGTTCCATCTTCGTAAGTAGGAACCCCATTTAAAGTGTGGGTGCAGGAGAGTGGAATTGTGTGGTGGCTATCAGATGTTTATGAGTAATTTAATGTCTAACCTTTAATGCCTCTGTCATTCTGCCGTCACTGACAACTATGATTAAGTAAGGCTTTTAACTTAGATAAATGTGATAGCCTTTCAGGAAAGACAAAGAGGTTTGCTGGTGAGCATTACTCAAAGCAAGACTTCAGGCAGAATCTACGCAAGTCAAGCTCTTGGAGTGAAAATGATTTGCTTCTCTAAGGACTCAAAATCATTCGCCTCCAGAGGAAAATGGATGGGAGCTGTTGGGTGGTGCCCCCTGCTCTAAGTAAAGCATATTTTGCAAAGTTGTACTTTTACAAAGGATATGAAAACTAAGGGTGCTTTTATATTTTAAACAGCTTTTGGCAGATAACAGCTCCCTAGAGAATTCATTCATTCAAATTCCAAGTCTTTCTCCAGTCAGAACAGAATTTGATTGTTAAAAATTGATCTCAGGCAACTGATTCCACCAGGCAGGCACAGTCTCAGTGTGAGAATGGGGCCTCCCTAGTTGCTGTGGAGCCGTCCTCTTCCCAGGAAACCTGGCAGCAGGGGCTAGCAAGCATGCCAGGCAGCCCTGGTTTGTGTGGGGCCTTGGTCCTCGGTGGCTGGGCAGAGCAAGGCAGGACTCACTGGGGTCCTTCTGATTCAGCCTTGGTTACATGGCAGTGACTAGGGGAAGTGAGGGAGCAAGTGATTGATTGATTGAGTGAGTGAATGACCCTGAGGGGCTCACGAGGCCAGGGAAATGGTAAGAACAGGACTGCATGCTTCCCAGGGAGTCCCTCATGAATCCTTTGGACCCTTCAAGTCAGCTAAAGTGTTTACTCCCGGCACCTCAAAAGGACCCATGGCAGGGCAGCTGTAAGATCAGGGAAGAGGAGGTGGAATAGGAGTTGATGTGGTGTGGGCAGGTCAGTGGGTCCCTGCCCTTGACCTGGAATTGTCATCTCATCCAGTTTGGTCTTCTCACCATGGCTTGTAAGTCACCCCATACCCTCCAGTCTGAACCTTCTGCTGTACCAAGACAAAAGAAAACACTCAAGAGTGGCCATAAAACACCTGGTTTATTCTCACCTGTAGCTAACTTGCATTTTCCCTGTATCACTACTCGTGCCTGCACCCAGGCTTGGAGAAAACCTATGGAATGCGGGCCCTAGAGCAAGCCCTGCCATAACCCAACTCCACTCCTGGCAAATAATGGGATCTGTGTTGTTAAAGAAAAAAAATTATTCATTCACTTGCCAAAGCACGTAACATAGGCTTTAACCAGCACAATAGTGGAAGGACCACTGCAATGGGGTCTTGCAGTGGGAAGAGAGATTGGGCCCAACTCTAAACAACAAGGGAAAGAGGGAGTCTACAGCCAAGGGGCGAGGTGGGGAGGGGAGTGGTCGGTGGGTGGAAAATTACTAAGAGGAAACCTCAGGTGTGGGGGATTCTGGCTAAAAGACCTTTTGCTGAAGGCAGGCCAAGGTGACGAGACACCACCCGGGGAACGGCAGGGGATGGGGAACCCAGATTCTGAGAGTGATTGGATATCAAGGGTGGGGGTTTCTGACAACACCAATTGAGCAAGATTCTTGCTAAAATCAGACAATGCAGAGACAAGTTTGAGAGTCCAAAAGTCAGGCCTGGTTGGAAGAGTTCAGCCGAACCTGGGTAGCGTTTGGCCCAGGAGAGAATCTTTGCCATGTTTTCTCACAAGTAAAATGAGTTGAAGTAAATGATCTCTAACAATTCTATGATCCTTTTGTTGTCCCTGTAAAGCTTCCTTGGGGCATTTCTTGTTTACTCAACCAGAATATCACCATCTCAGGGTAACGCCGTGAAACCCACATCATTCCACAGCCACCAACAGAGGCACTTAGTGGACGCTCACCACATGTGTCTTTACCGAATTAGGAGGTGGCAAGGGTTCCGATCAATCCAGCTGCTGGGATGATGGGCACGCTTCTGAAAAATTTGTTTCTGTTTAAAAGAGAATGCGTGATTAGCGAGAAAACCTCAGCTGATGTGGGAAGGGCAGCAACAGTCTGAAAAAAGCAGCTTGGGACTTGACTCAGTGCAGCAAACTGGTTTAAATTCAACCCCTGCCTCTTACCATTGCTAATTCATCCCCTGGGGGAAATGTGTGTTGTTCCTGTAGCTCCTGCTTCAGTTCCCCATCGTGTGGATAAGTTCCAGTCATATACAGAAGTAGAAAGGATGACACAATGAATGTAGGTATTCCTGCTGTAGCAGAGGCCACTGTGCCCAGCCCATGCCCTTGGTCTTGGCAGGTCCCAGCACAGTTCCTTTGGATGCTAATGGTCCTGCCCTGCTGTGAAACAGCCTGAGCTCAAGGCTGGCCAGACACCCCAGGGGCTGCCATTAACTGGCCAGAGGGGCAGAAATTGGCTGACAAAGACCCCTGCCTCTTTGCCCTTGAAGAATGACTCTTGGAGGTCCTGCAGTCTCTTAGAGTGTTCAGATGTCCACTCCTTAAACCCCCAGTCTCTCCTCCCCTGACTGACTTCCTGTCTCCCCCTGTATTTCTGGGTCACCTCCCAATCCTGTGTCAGAGCTGGCTTCGGGGAACCCAAACCGAGACACTCCCACTCAGGACTCAGAAATGATCACGATTTTGCCACACTTGCTTTATGCCTTCCCTTTCTTCTGAAATATTTTAAAACAAATTCTAGACATCATGAAATGATCCGGATCTACTCCTGGGGGTAAAAAATAGAGCCACCTCCTGGATATGCTCCCACACAGATGATCGCAGGTTCATTCACCTTTCCCACCCCTTCCCTCATCCGGCAAGTGGGCCCAGACTGTCTGTCATCTGGAGACAAGTTGGGAACACGCCAATCCGTGTAGTGCTATTTTTCTTTTAACACATAAACCTAGAATCTTACATTGTGGGCGGGTGTGATAAAGTAGGGAAGATTCACTTTTAAAAAGGTCGTCTTTCATTAGACAAAAGATATGGAGTTGGGAAGAGGATTGGTCCTTAGTGAGCCAAGTCCAAACTGCAGCCTCGGTGGGAGAGGTTGGCTATAAAAGAGCAGCAGAAAGACATCGCTTGGCACCAATGTTGCTTCACAAGGCGTTGTTTCATGAGGGCCAGTTCCCCTCAGCTACCTGCATTAGTGAGTGATGTGGTCTTGACACGTGGCCTTTCCCTAAAGCAGGCCTTTTCTCTTTCTCTCGGCCTCCAGAGAGGCTTGGCGAGGGTGAAACACCGTGGTTTTCTCTCTTTCAACAGAGTCGAGAGGCCAGTTTGCAAAGAGAGGTAGGTTCTTTCCACGTTGTCTTGAGAGTTTCCTTTGCCGTCGGCGTTGGTAGTGAGAGAGGGAAGGGCATCAGGACATTTTGACAGACGGCAGGGACGAGCCTCCTGTCAGCGCTGTCCCCTGAGTGGTGGAGTTGAACACAGGGCTGCTGCTCTTCACGATTGCACATGGCATGTAATGTTTGGACTTTGAGCAGAAACCCTGTCTTGGTGTGTCTGTGACAGGTGAGCAAGTGGCTTTGCTCTGAGGATTTCAAAACGCACATTCCCTTGTAGAGACAGGTCTTGTCTTCCTGTTAAACAGAACGCTGCTTACCCCTTGGATCCAGCCAGAAACCATGTGTTGCTGATCACCACCCGACTTGGAGATAAGTGCTCCCTGGGGTGGGGGTGAGAGAAGGTGGTCCGTGTGGCGAGTAAACAAATGGGGATGCCAGGGTCTGCTGGCTGTGGTGTCTGCCTGCTGTGAGTGCGTGACAGATAATGTGTCGTCTCTCAGAGAGCCACTGAAGGCGTCAGTAATAAAATAAGATGTATAGTTTTATTTTATTTTCACCAGAAATCAAGGAGGAAGATAGAGAAGAAAGGTAGATGTGCTTAGAATCTCCATTTTACAGTTGGGGAAACTGAGGCCAGGGCTGGGGTGCCTTTTTGATGGGGACAGACTTGGTTACAGTGCTGGGAGGCTGGGCATGGTATCTTTCTTTTTTTTTTTTTTTCCCAGACAGAGTCTCGCACTGTCGCTTGGGCTAGAGTGCAGTGGCGTGACCTCAGCTCACTGCAACCTTCATCACCTGGGTTCAAGCGATTCTCCTGCCTCAGCCTCCCATGTAGCTGGAATTACAGGTGCCTGCTGCCACGCCCAGTTAATTTTTTTTATTTTTAGTAAAGATGGGGTTGCACTATGTTGGCCAGGCTGGTCTCAAACTCCTGACCTCGTGATCAGCCCGCCTCGGCCTCCCAAAGTGCTGGGATTACAGGCATGAGCCACCGCGCCTGGCTGGGCATGGTGTCTTTTAATCCATTTTGAAATGCAAGCGCTTGGAAGCTAGGATAGTCATCCTGCCTCTTACTCACCTCTGTCCAGGCTCTGTGGCCCTTCTGTGGAGGTCACTGTGCGGTGGCTGGGAATGCCCCGCTCCTGCCCCATCAGTGGACATCAGGGGATTCTCACGGCTCTGGGCGCCGTGCATCAGAGCTTTCCCAGTAGAGACCTCTGCACAGCAATGCCCCTGGAGGTGAAGACAAAGCCAGGGCACTGCTGTGTGTTTGTGCTCCCGGCTGATTTACGAGCCTGGGTTGGGAACATTTCACGTAATCCACAGCACAGCGTGGGAAGGGAATCACAGCACGGTTTCCTGACACAGAACGGCATTACCCACAAAGGCAAGCCAGGGTGTCCGCAGGCTGGCTGAGAATCTGGGAAGCCACCCCAGTACCCAATGAGGCGGAGGCAGTGATGTCTGAGGCCCTGGTAGATGAGGGTGCTGGGCTCGGGGAGCGGGAAGCTGCTGTGAACAGGCATGACCCTAAATGTACAGCACCTCCCCTCCTGCTGCCTGCTCCTGCCCCCCCCAGTCCCCCCCGAGCATGCTGTCCTGCAAGAGCAAGGGATCCAGGGCAAATGCTTATTTGGAATAAGGTATGAAAACAATGTAACAATACAAACACACAAGACTGGGGAGAACCACAGGGCAAATTTAAATTTAAAAAACTTCTGTTACATCAGTTTTCATTCAAAACCTTTTGGAAGGAGGTTAGCTCTTTGAAAATAATAATAAAAAAAAGTCAATAAGGAAACAAGCTAAAGGTGGACTCATGGAAGAGGAGGAATAACGAACATTTTATCTCCTCTCTGCACCCACAAAAATGTGCTGCCGCCTCTGATCTATAGACTGAGACTGAGGCCGAGAGGCCACACACGGGGCTTGAGGCCATGCAGCCCCAGCCTTGCTCTCTGAGAGCTGCTGGTTCTCTGTGTTGTTTCTGGAGCTATCAGAGAAGCTGCAGACGGGGAAGACCACGGAGCCTCTCCCCACGCAGCGCCGGGGCCCCAGGAGTCAGTGGTGCTCTGTTCTTTGAGGCTCAAATATATTACTCGGTAAACTGCCACTCTTCGACATCTTTTAGGGCCAGCTTCTCCAGATTGACAGATGCCATCTGCTATAGGATGATCTGTGTCTCCCCAAAATAAATAAATTGAAACCCTAGGCACCAGCACCTCAGAATGGGACCATCTTTGAAGATGGGGTCTTTATGAAGGTGGTTAAATGAGGTTGTGGCTGAGGGCAGTGGCTCATGCCTGTGATCCCAGTACTTTGGGAGGCCGAGGCAGGCGGATTACCTGAGGTCAGGAATACAAGACCAGCCTGGCCAACATGGCGAAACCCTGTCTCTACTAAAAATACAAAAAATTAGCTGGATGTGGTGGCGTGCACTTGTAATCCCAGCTACTTGGGAGGCTGAGGCAGGAGAATCACTTGAATCCGGGAGGTAGAGGTTGCAGTAACCCGACGTCGTGCCATTGCACTCCAGCCTAGGCAACAGAGTGAGTCTTGGTCTCAAGAAAAAAAAAAAAAAGGAGGTTGTATGGGTGACCCTAATCCATCAGGACTAGCGTCCAATAAGGAGAGGAGATAAGGACACGCATACACAGAGGGGTGACCATGTGGGGATGCAGGGAGTAGAAGCTGCCTACAAGTCAAGGAGAGAGGCCTCAGAGGAGCCAATCCTGCTGCCACCCTTCTCAGACTCCAGCCTCCAGCGCTGTGAGATAACGCGTTTCTGTAGTCTAAGGCACTCTGTAGACCTTTGCTTGGGCCACCTGAGCTGACTGAGACATCATCCACGGTTGTGCAAGTGCGTTTTCTTGAGCCAGTTCTGCCTTCTCCACAAAGCAGGGAACTGGATTTCAGGACACCCACAGATCACTGAGCTGGCTGCGGGGTATTCACTCAGGCTGTCACTGATGAGTCTATCATTCTCATTATTATTATGCTGTGAAAGACGTATTAGTTAATAATTAGTTTTGCATTTTTATAACCCACAAACAGAGCCTGTGAGTAGCACAGTGAGATTAGTTTTATGTGCAACATTGATGGAATTTCAAAACGAAGACCAAACAGTTTGGTCAGCAACCTTGGTGGTAAAAGTATAAGTTCTACCAGGCTGCTTGAAAATAGCCTGTGGATGGTTGTGGTTGGCTTTTTGTCTCCTAGACCAGACATTGGGCAAATTTATGCCAGGAAAGGGAAAACCAGAGAAAAATCCAGGGCAGACAAGCACACCTAGCTCTTGCTGAGCCACGTGGAGTCACTGCTGAAAATGCTGACACTAAGGGAAAGTTGTTCAGTGAAAAATATTTCCATGAATGTTCATGGTGAGACTTACGAAGCATTCCAGCCCCACCCAAGTGATCGAACACTTTTCACAGATAGAAAAATAGGTCAATTGAACAATGAAAACAAATTTATAAAAGCAACAGGCAATCATTTGAAAGCAAATAATGGAGTCTGTATAGAAAACACAGCTTAACGAAGCTTCGTTGTTCTGGATGAAGGAGAAAGCTAAGACCTGCAGGGGTTGGGGTGGAGCTGGAAGATGTGGGAGGATCTCCTGGGATGCGTGGCCTTCCTTATCCACCATTTTCTTTGACAGTTTTTGGCTCATGGTCATTTTTCACTCAAAGTACTCTTAAAAATAAGACTGTAGTTGTTCTGTCTATGGAGTAGCCATTCTGTTTTTCCTTTACTTTCTTAATAAACTTGCTTTCACTTCACTCTACAGACTCACCCTGAATTCTGTCTTGAGAGAGATCCAAGAATCCTCTCTTGGGGTTTGAATTGAGATCCCTTTCTGGTAACATCCTTCTGGTGACCATGGAAAGAACAATACTGAGGAACCCCCCCCCCCCCGCCACCCCAAAGGCTAACTTTAGGTAAGTGGTGGGGTCTGGTAACATCTTCCTGGCAAACCACCAAACGGATGATACTGAAGAGATCCCTAACCCAAAGGAAACTCATCTGCATCTTTAGCTTGTTTCTTTTTCTTTTTTTTTTTTTTTTGAGGTGGAGTCTCGCTCTGTTGCTCAGGCTGGAGTGCAGTGGTGTGATCTCGGCTCACTGCAACCTCTGCCTCCTGGGTTCAAGTGATTCTCCTGCCTCAGCCTCCTGAGTAGCTGGGATTACAGGTGCGTGCCATCACACCAGGCTAATTTTTGTATTTTTAGTAGGGACGGGGTTTCACCATGTGGGTCAGGCTGGTCTCGAACTCCTGATCTCGTGATCTACCTGCCTCGGCCTCCCAAAGTGCTGGGATTACAGGTGTGAGCCACCACACCCAGCCAGCTTGTATCTATATTGACTAAGATTTTTTTTTTTTTTAATTTTTATTTTCAAAGAGCTGACCTCCTTCTAAAAGGTTTTGAATGTATGTGGATGTAACAGAAGTTTTTTAAAATTTTAATTTGCCCTGTGGTTCTCTCCAGTGTTGTGGGTTTGTGTGGGCTTGTGGGTTCAATTGGCTAACTTTGGGTAAGTGGGGTGCATTTACCCTGGTAAAAGATGAGATTGGATTAGAGGCCCAACTTAGGGGAGTTAGAGCCTCTCCAAAGACAGAGTGGGTGAAAGGCCCCTCTTAATAAAAGGCAAGGACGCTTGACTGAATTTGGGTTTGAGGCCCACCTTATGAAGGTTAGAATGATTCCTAAGATTTAGGGGGGTAGAGGCCCCTCTCAGTAAAGTCCCTCTCAGCTAAGAACGGATTTGACACTATGGGATGTTAACTGCTATTGTCTTTGGAATAATCTGCCTTAGACTCTGCTGATGACTGTAGGTGACAGGATGAGGCACGTACAAGATCTGGGGAGATTTTCTCTCCCCAGAAGGGGAAACTTGAGAGCTGATGGAACTGCTAGAAAAGATCCCTTCATGACCAACAAGTGGCCACCCGAACTTTTGGTTCAGTGTTGCTACAATGGATGGATCGTTCCCTGGCCTCCCTGAACACTTTGCCTTCCCACTCTGCCACAGGCAATGCCTTTCTCTCTCTCCATTCTCTTTCTTATCTTTTCTGTTACTCAGGGGGACCATCTTGCCCAGGGACCACATGTTGGAATTTCTGGTCGGAGTTTGGATTAACGATAACGAGCCCATTTGAGTGCGAATTTGAGCCATAGCAGTTTGATATTGGGCGCTAAGCAGGGCAGCTAGTGTCTGTTTTGTTGCATGTATTTTGTTCTGGCCAGAATGGAAAAAGATAATTTTTCTTTGTGTTGTGGCTTGGCCCCCAGGGCTGTGGTGCAGCTAGCTGGGTCACCAGGGCTGCTCAGGGAAAGGGATCCCAGAAGCCTGGCATGTCGGCCAAAGGGTAAGAATTTCTTACAAGCAGATGTCTGGCCTCTCCCTGTTTCTTTCTGTGCAAACTGGTTGAATGGATGATAAAAATTACTGTTTATCTCCTCTATAAGTTTTGATTAATGAAAAAAAAAGTTTTTGTGGCTAGTCTTAAGCTATAGTGAATCTAGTGTGCTTTGTGTGTCTTTCTGTATTGTTGTGTCATAAAGAGGGGTACCCTAGGATAGAACATGGGCCTAGGAACCTATAAGCTCACTGTTCAAGATGGTCCAGTAAACTGGTCAGTTATAAACTTTGTTGCAGGTCCCTGAAAGCAAACTGGATGAGCTTCTTCTCTTGTCATCTTCTATGTCCTTGGGAGCTTGACCTTGTAACCACGTGGCAGTACTTTCTCTTGGTCTCTGCCACATTAATGGCAGCCTAGGTTCAGGATTCCATTCCTGGCTTAGGGAATGAGTCCCTTATCTTCTGTCTGTGTATTTACATGTGTTGTGTGTGTGAAATAAAAGAGCTTTCATTAATTGGTTTAAAAACAATAAGAGCTTAAATCAAATGTTTTTGTGAGAAAAGTAAAAAGTATAATGCCTTGCAGCTCATGTGACTTTAGTAATCTTGGGGAAATAAAGACAGTTTTAAAGATTATCAGTAAAATAAACCTTTCTTAAAAAATGTAAACATTTGGTTGAAATGAGACAGATCAGCTATTAAGTTTACTAAACACTTTAAGTCACAAACTGCTTCTTTGACTTTTAAAAATTTGTCAGTTGGCCAACTTTGGAGCATTAGATTCTAGATAAAGCCTGGGGACATGTTGGGAGCCATGCGCCTTAGCTATGCTGGAAAGAGTCAGCTCTTATCTGCACTTCTGTCTGATGTCCTAGGCCTCACACCTGGGACATAATTACGATCACTTACTAACCAAGTTTTAACCAAAAGTAAAAGTTAACATTGTAACATGTAGTTGAAACTACTGAAGAAACAGTTTTATATGCAAGTCGTGTAAGGAAAGCAGAATATACTTTGGCCTGGAATAAAAGGTTAAAGGATTGTTTTAAGTTAAATAGGGTAAAGCTAAAAGTTTGAGCAAGTTATGAAAGGTTTGTATGAAAGTTATGAAAAGTTAATTTTGTGAAAAAAAATTCTATGTGTGAACGTGTTGGCTAAAGTTAAAGAGGTATTCAGTTTTTCCATAAATTGAGTATTGGAATGAAAGTACAACAGGTTTTTCTTAAAGAACTGATCTTCTCTTTAATAAAGAAATTTTCAAGGGTTATAGAAGGTTTACGAGAATCTGACCTTATGGTAAGGCATTAATGTTGGATAGATTTGTCTATAAGGTTTTAATAAAAATTGGATTTAACATTAATAGTACACCAATGTAAAGGTGACATTTGGCTTATTTGGTGTAAAAATCATACAGGAAGCACTGTCAAATATGAAATGGTATTTGACTTTCTTTGGGCTATATTTGTGTAACTATGTTATTCATATGTGTTTCAAAATTATAGGAAACTCCTATAATTCTGATATAACTAAGTGTATGTTATTAATAATTATAAAGTTTACATAAAATTATTGTATGCTACAGAGATAATCAAATTTCTTTGTCAATCAATCATATTTTTCATTATGGCTGCCCTAAAACATTTTGTCATTCACAGGCATTCATTTTCTTGTTTTGGTCCTCTTCAAAAATGTGGTTTTATAAGCAACTCTAAAACTCTAACAGGTGTTCTTAAATACAGGTTTCTGATAACGTTGGACATTGTTATATTAGAATAGAAGAAAAACACTTTCCAAACTTTCATGGAGTGCTGAAATGTTCATGAATATCAAGTAGAACAGGAGTTAGCTGCATGGACTAAACTAACAGAAGCCTGAAGTAATCTGTTTTAACCTTTTGCCTAAAATATTGCTGATCCTGTTTTGTTTTTCAGAATAAGGAAGGAAACTTTTCTTTCAAGCTATTTGTAGCTTAACAATTGAGTAAAGTGTACTTCTGTGAACAAAATGTGAAACATATTTGTTTTTCTCTACCTGATTTCTCCTGAATTTGGAAACTATTTGTGAATATTCGTAACTTATGGCAATATAGTTATTTGCTGAAGTGCAATAACAATCTGCTTTTTTTTTTTTTTTTTTTCCTAACAAGACACAATTGAAGAAACTGGTTATTTTACCAAGGCTTTGACTGGAATGGTGTACTTTCCTTTAAGGAATCAAACTTAACTTGTAAAGCCAATAAAAGTCCCTTGGGAAAACTGACCTCATATTTTGTCTACAACAGTCCCTGTACGGGGTTTCTGACTTGTAGTAAGTAAAGAATGTCATTTTCTGACAGGTCTTGGGACCTCAAGAGGAATGGAATTTACCCAACTCATAGGTATTTGAGGGTACGAACAGGGCTGGGCTTAGCTTAAAAAAAAGTCTTATCTAAGATTCCTTCTATGGAACAGAGTTCCATCAAAGCCAATTTAGAAAGAGCTCATGTGAAAAATAATTATTCTTGCTGTATTTTATGCAAATAATCAGGCCAAGTATAATAAAGCAACTTGGTCATACCATAATTTGCCTTTAGTAAAAATGACAAACTGGAGAGAGAAATATTGTGTTTCAAAAACTATGTACACCTCTTATTAGATTCTAGTCTTATCAGTTTTTTGTTTTTGTTTTCGTTTTTTTGAGACAGAGTCTCCCTCTGTCTCCCAGGCTAGAGTGCAGTGGCACAATCTCAGCTCACTGCAACCTCTACCTCCCAGGTTCAAGCGATTCTCCTACCTCAGCAACTAGCTGAGACTGCAGGTGTGTGCAACTATGCCTGGCTAACTGTTTTTGTATTTTCAGTAGAGACAGGGTTTCACCATGTTGGCAAGGCTAGTCTCAAACTCCTGACCTCAGGTGATCCACCTGCCTCGGCCTCCCAAACTGCTGGGATTACAAGCATGAGCAACTGTGCCTGGCCCTCATCAGTTATTTTTAAGTTTTTTTTTTCTGCAATTTAGACTAACCCTGTTTGTTGTTGTGAACTAACCAGCGATCTATAACTTCAGCTCAGAAGAAACAAGAGAGTTGAGTAATGTAAAAGTCTGGATCAATATTCTAATTCTGGGCACACTATAATCAGCTAGCAACCCATATCTGCTTGGTTCCAACAATTGTTCAGTTCATGGAAAGCCTTATAATTTAGTTTACTTGGAATAATTTTACTTTATTTTGCTTTATTGTGGAATATATTGCTGTTATTCTCTTTGTGTAAGAATGCAGAATAAGCTTATTCATCATTTTCTTAAATTGAACACTTATTAATCTTCCAGATATCACCTTTTGTCAGAACTCAAGAGTTGTGAATGACTCTCAGCATACTGACACTTTCTGACTGAGCTCTCTACCTGGAATACAAGAGACCCCACTAGTTAGGCAGGAATATCATCATCCCTGTTCAGCATGAAGAAGTTACAGAAGATGGATCATCATCCCTCTGTAACCTTTAGGATAGAGGGTTCCCTTGTAAAAGGGAGGGGGAAAATGTCAGAGGCATTTGAACCAGAGCAATTCCATCTTGAATAGGGGCTGGGTAAAATAAGGCTAAGGCCTACTGGGCTACATTCCCAGATGACTAGGCATTCCATCACAGGATGAGCTAGGAGGTCAGCATAAGATAAAGGATATAAAGACCTTCCTGATATAACAGGTTGCAGTCAAGAAGCTGGCTAAAACCCACCAAAATCAAAATGGTGATGAGAGTGACCTCTGGTTGTCCTCACTGCTACACTCCCAACAGCACCGTGACAGTTTACAAATGCCATGACCACATCAGGAAGTTACCGTATATGGTGTAAAAAGGGGAGACACAAATAATTCACCCCACCTTTTTTGTTTAGCATATAATCAATAAATAACCATGAAAATGAGCAAGCTCAGGGCTTCTCCATCTATGGAGTAGCCACTGTTTTATTCATTTACTTTCTTAATAAACTTGCTTTTACTTAAAAAACATAGTAAGAAGGTAGCACAGAAAAACAAGGCAAAATAAAGGGTGCACGCCAGAGTGCTTAAAAACTGGTGGAGATAGCATGGAGCACGCAAAAAATGTAGGGGTCATGGGGACTCTGCCCCTTGGCCATGGTCCCTGGTGCTGACATGCAAAGCAAAATATCTGGATTCAGTCACCAAGGCTCCACCACTGAAACTGATTTCATGTGATATTTTCTGATTGGACACTGATGTCAACTAAAATTGGTGCATGTGTTGTGTCTTTGCTGGAAACTGTGAAGTCAAAACATTTCATGTATTAATTTAGTATGTTTTAAGGTGAAAAAAGTCATTATAGCAAAAAATAAGTCATCATTCATAAAGCAGTCTTACGTTCTGAGTCACAGCTAAGCAGCTGCATTGTGTTGGGAAGCACCACTGGGATGGTAGAGAGGTGGGTAAGTGTGCACAGGCTGAACAGATGTGAGTGTCCATCGTGGGTAACATTGGGGTGGCAGCCCCTGGACTTTAGGTTCTGACTCCAACTGTGGGTAATCGATTCTCGTCTTTGGCAAAGCTGCTCTTCTTTTAAAGATCAGGTTGGTTTGCCTTGTGGACTCTATAATGCTTGTAATTAGTTGGTTTTCCTTGGCCAGTGGTCAGCTCAGAATCCATGTGCTCCACTTGGTGACCAAAGGCAGGCCACCCAGGTCACCCACCTGCCAGGCCACTCAGAACTTCACCTTCCCTCCTGTCTCCTTTCCTTGGACTTTCATTTTCGTGTCTTCCTGATTTCTCTATCTTTGGGTCTCTCCCATTATGATGAATATATTTCCTCAAGCTTCTTCACTTCTTTTTGGAATAAGGAAGAAAACAGGAGGTAGAAACATTTTGTTACTCGTTTGCATGAGAAAAAACAGCAAAAGAAGACAATGTTTTATTTCTTTTTTGAGAGGCCTTCATTTTTTATTAGTTTTAAAGATCAGTCTTCCTTTCAAATAATCACTTCATGCATTTCTTTTTGTTTTTCACTAACATTTGGCCAACTATTCAGTTATGACATATCTAAAGATTGGAAGCAAGATTTCCTAAAGTTCAGAAGTGAAACCGTATGAACAAACATGGAGGGAGCTGAGTATATCGACCAGAGAGGAGGGGAAAATGCTGCCTTCTCCATCGAAGCCCCATTTCCTCTGCTCACATACCCGAGAAGGGCGGCAGGTGCAGTGGGGTTAGCAGTATACCTGAGGAAGAGGAGAAATTCTAGACTGCTTCATATTAGAGCCAGGGATTGCCTATGAGAAATAACTGAGACTGTCACCCTGATTTGGTGTCTGAAAGCATGATTATTCAAACAAAGGTGGTGAGACTCTGCAGCCAGAAAACACTTGCCTGGAGCTGTGATTCTCCAACCTGAGAGAGGAGAATTCCCTGCATGGCTGCAGCCAGAGGCTCTGCCACAGCAAATGTGGGCTGGGCTGGATCATCTGCGCATGTAACAAGTTCCTGGGTGATGCTGTGTTGCTGGTCTGGTGTGTGGTTGTGCAAGGCATGGTGACTCTGCTGGACAGAACGTACATCCTCTCCCTGTGTGAGTGTCCAAACTCCTGACATCAGCTGTTGGGTGGCTCAGGGGAAAGAGTTATTCCTGCTGCCTCCCAGCAGAACCCTTCTGTACCCAACTCAAGCCAACCAGAAATACAGTTTTTTAAAAAAACTTAAAGGTTTGCAAAGAGGAGAAATCAGCTGTGAAGACTAGTAAAACAGACCAAAAGCTAGTCAAGAAGTCTGCTTTTAGAAAACTTGCTGTCAATAAACAAAAGTTATTTTTGCTTATATTGCTGGTGCTTTTGTTGTATGTCAAAAAAATCGTTACCAAGACCAATCTAAAGGAGCTTTTTCCCTGTTTTCTTCTAGGAGTTTTACTGTTTCAAGTTTTACATTTAAGTACTCAATCCATTTTGAGTTAATTTTTGTATATGATGTAAGGTAAAGGTACACTTTTATTCTTTTTTTTTTTATGTGGATAAACAGTTTTCCCAGCACTATTCATTGAAGAGACTATCTTTTCCTCATTGAACTCCTGGCACCTTTGTCCAAGAGTAGTTGACCTTATATGGGTGGATTTGTTTCCAGGCATTCAGTTTGGTTCCATTGGAATATATGTCTGTTTTTATTGTTCCATTGGTCTATGTGTCTGTTTTTAACAGTACCATGCTGTTTTGATTACTATAGCTTTGTAATATAGTTTGAAATCAGGTAGGTGATGACTCTAGTTTAGTTCTTTTTTCTTAATATTGCTTTGGCTATTTGGGGTCTTTTGTGCTTCCATATGAATGTTAGGATTGTTTTTCTTTTATTGTAGCATTATTCACAATAGCCAAGATATGGAACCAACCTAAGTGTTGGTCGACAGATGAATGGATAAAGAAAATGTGTCATATATGTACAATGAAATATTTTTAAGCCATAAAAATAGAAGGAGATCCTGAAATGTATAACAACACAGATGAACATGGAGGACATTATGCTAAGTAAAATAAGCCAGACACAGAAAGACAAATACCACATGATCTCACTTACAAGGAAAATCTTAAAAAGTTAAATTTATAGAAGCAGAGAGAAGAATGGTGGTTGCTAGAGGCTGGGGGCTGGGGGAAATGGGGAAATATTGGTCAAATTGTACAAACTTGCAGTTATAAGATGAGTCAGTTCTGCAGATCTAATGTACAGCATGGTAATATAGTTAACAATACTATATTGTGTATTTGAAATTTGCTAAGAGATTAGATCTTAAGTGTCCTCACTGCCCCCTATGCACACACACCATGGTAATTATGTAGGGTGATGGTTGTGTTCATTAATTGTATTGTGATGATCATTTCACAATGTATGTGTATATCAAATCATCACATTGTATACCTTAAATATATACAATTTTTTATCTGGCAATTGTACCTCAATAAAGCTGGGAAACAAAACCAAAAACAAACACCCCCCCATCAAAAAACAACAACAACAACAACAACAAACAAATGAAATAAATCAAGAGAAGTTCGCACTGTCCATGGCAAGCAGTGGTAACAGGAAGATTCGGCCTGTTCCCTGGGGATGAGTAATAACATCATGGGATGAGAAATGACCAGAAATAGCAAAGTGCAGCCGCTTCTCCCAGCTGGTTTCAGGAAGCAGCAGAGTCTGCGGTAGGGGCTTTGGAGCATAGACCACGTCCTGCACGGAGCAGGGGAAATTTCTCATTATTCAGGACTGAAGGCTTCTCTGTACCATCTGTCTGTCCTTGACAGAGTATTCTAAATATTCCCCTTGATATGAATAATCTGCAGCATCCATTTCCCAGCCAATGAAGACAGTGTAGTGAGGAAGCAGATGCCTCGCAGGCTTCCTGGAACTTGCCCAGAACCTGGGAACCTGTGCGGGTTCATCCAGGCAGCATCTCTGCTTGCCTTTCCCTCCGCTTGGTTTTTACCAACATCAGCCTTTTCTGTCCCCAGTAGGATGTGCCACATCCCCCTGAACTCTGCCCTGCTCTGTCATCCTTGGAGGATCGTGGTTGCTGTGGGTGCCATAGAGCTCCGTGGATCCAGAATGCTGAATGAGAAGACGGAAGGGCTTGGGAAGTCATGAGGTTCTGATGGAGGAGCTGGGGATGTGTCTTGTAGAAACGAGGGCTCTAATTTCAAGCCTGTCCTTCCTTTTGCTCTTGAGGGCTCACTCACGCACACTGTGCAGACTTTCAAGGGCCTCTGCAGAGCAAGAGTTGTCATAGGCACAGGTTGCTCTCGTCCTGCATCATGGTAGGTGGGGAGGGTCCTCTCCGGGAGGCAGGCGTCGTTCAGTCCAAGTGAGAAAAGCTCTCTCGAGGGACAGTCCCATGACAACGTGGGGCTGGTCAGGACCCCCATGCATGCCTTCCTGAGAACATGTCCGGGTGGAGGCTGGTCACTGTCCGCCAGGGCCTTTGCTAAGGGGCTTCCTTCTAAAGGTAAAAGATAAAACTAAATTACCTTAACATTTCTTCTAACCTGGATTTAAAAACTTGATTTTGTGCAGATATCTACACTTACAAAAAATAGACCATTGAAATAATTATTTTAATAGAAAAAGAGAGATCATTGGCAGGACAAAACTTTGAGGATAGCAAACAAAAGCCAAAAAATATTTTTGGGAAGCAATGAAAAGATCCATTCTTAAAAGATGAGCTCTTTCCAAAGAAATAGCTAGACGTTTAGGGTATTGAAATGGAGAACAGAATATCTACCCTCCTGCGGGTTTTGCCTAAGGGGATGTAACTTCTGACAGGGTTCCTAAACTTTTAATGCAGAGTGTGGGCTTTGTGATTTAGTTTTGGTCAGTTTTGTGGGAAAATTATCATTTTTCTTCTAAAATAGCAACACCTAAAGTCTAATATTTAATTATAACTTGTAGCTAAAGCTGTTTTCCATGGGAAAAAAATGTCTGATTTTATCATAGAAATCAATGCAAAAATAGGGTTTAGTTCCCTGGAGTTTACTTTGCAGGCTATGGAGCAGAACTATTCTTAAAGCCAATTGGAGAACCCTGGACCGGTGGCCTCACTCCCTGGGCGTCATCTTCCAGACTGAGCATGTCTTACCTTGGCGTGGCCTTCTCTGTAGCTGGGCTGGTGGTGGCCCAGTCATGTACCTCTGTGTGTGTGGGCCTTGAAGCCCACACAGCTTCTTCCAGATGCAAACGCATTACCACCCTTACAAAGCAGCAAGAACAAACCTGGGGTTTCTTTCAGATACTATTGAGGGTCTTCATCTGGAAAAAAATAGGAGGAGAACAAGTAGGCTTCTAAGAGACTCTAAAACACCTTGAATTAGTGCTTCCCTCAGACACACTTGTCAACCAAGAAGTGCAGGTACTTCTGGAAGGCGAATCCCATCAAACATCCTTCCATATTTAAGAATGGAACCAGGTAGAGCTCTGTGGGTGTGCAGTGCTTCTCACCAACCAAAGCACTCAGGACTCTGCTTCCCCAGTGATCGGCACCACAGTTTGCCTGGCACTTTCCACCTGGCCGTGTCTGCAGCTCAGAGCAGAGGCTGAGGGAGTCCACCTGCAAAGGACATTCAGAAACATGGGAGGGTTTCAAGGTTCACGCCTCTTTGGCGTTTCCCAGGCTCTCCTCACGGTATCAGCAGTGTCCACATCGCAAACTTCAGGAGATGGGAGCGAGAGGGGCCTGTTGGGCGACCAAGCTGTCGTGGTTGCTGGGCTCCCTCTTCACGGCCTGTCAGCCCCACCCCAGGGCATCCCTCACCTGCTGGTCACAGACTCTGTCTGCCTTGGCCTCCAGGTCCTTAACTCTGGCTCTTAGGAACAATAAATGAGCAGCATGGGTCCTTGACCTGCAGGAAAGAGTGGGGGCAGCCCTGGGGCTGCGATGTTATTTTATAACATTTATTTTTTTCTCGTTACAGGATGAATATGTGTTCGTGGTGAAAAAATTATCAGAATAGAACCATGAAAAAAATGGGCTATACCTGTTCTGGCCCACTCAGGTCACCACTGTCTCCTTGCTTCTACTTCGAAGCCCCACAGCTGCCTCCTGCCCAGTGGCGGGGCACCATTTAAACGGGACCATTTTTCTACTGAAGCCTCTCCCTGTACTTAGTATGAAACCCAAATCCCCTGGCCTGGTGGACGTGCCCTCCTTCTTTTAAATGCTGTTCTCACTCCCCTTTATGTCTATGCCCCTCATTGTCTGTGCCGTCCCCGTGTGGAAGACATCCCATCCCCTCAATCGTTAGTGCTGTGGAGAGCTGGCCCCGTACCCTCTGTCCCTTTCTCTACATTACACCCGCTTTACTCTCAGAACAGGTCTTACCGCTATCTGCAGTTATCGTTTTTAGTTACTTATTCACTGCCCTTTCCCACTGAGAGGGTCAGCGTCATGAGATCAGAGCTCGTCAGGTCAGTGCTTCCTCAGCGAGGTGAGGAGTGAGCTCCTCGAGCTCACCTGTGGGTTGGGGATGGGACAGTTTCTGAGCAGAAGTGTTAAGTTGTCCTCCGGAGAGTCTGTGCCAATTTCCATGTCCACCAGTGTGCTTGGGAGCGTGTCCAGTTTCTCCACCCCTTGCGAGGCCTGTGGGGATCTTGGACTCGGTTTCCGTGAGCAGCCTCTTGCGACAGCCATTGGTTGATGTTCACCATCTGTGTGGGTTCTTGGTTACCCCTGCATCAAACATCAACTCTGTGTTGAATCCACTCATTCCCAACCACTGCTTTTCAAAGTCACCCCATCACCCTTCCCCTTTCCTCTGAGTTTCCCTGAAAGAGATGAAATTTCTCAGAAGGATTCGGTTGCCTTTAAGATGCCATGATGTGCTTGGTGGCCTTGAATTAAACACCCCACCACATGGTTACACCGGGGCTGACTGGCTGCCCATGCGCTTCCCACGAATGGCATGTACTCCATACATGTGTGTGTGCTTTCTGCTTCCCTCATCACTGCAATCCAGAGACAGAGTTTCTGCATTTCCTGTTTTGCAGATGGAAACTGAATTTTAAGCCACACAGCTACTAAATGCGTGAACCAGGATTTGAGTCTAATGTCACCCGTGCATTTATGACTTCATTCATTCTGTGTCTACACCATGTGCAGCCCTGCTATGTGAGAGTGTGAGATGCGCTGTGCTGAGTGCTGAGAATGCAATTCTGAACAAGACGTACTTCCTGTCCTTGCAGAGTTTACACTTCAGTAGGGAGGACAAATAACTATAGGCTTTAAATTGCAACTATAGTAAGTACAACAAAGAAGAAATACGGAGACCCATTAAAACATAAAACAGGGTTTGGGAACCATTTTAGGGGTTCCAGGAAGGTTTGGAGGGAGAGTCCTGTAAAGGGGAGCTGAGGTGGCCCAGCCACCCCAGTCCCCAGCCCCCAGCCTCCAGCCCCAAAACCTTTCAGCCCTTTTAGCTCAATTTAGCTCATGAATGACCCTATCCTCAGCTCATCCTCAGCTCAGTTTAGCCACATGAATGACCCTAAGCAAAACCAACAGAGGTCAAACCACTGTAAGAAACACACATGATTGTTTTTAAGCCACTAAGTTTTGGGGTGGTTTTATACACAATAATAGAAAACCAAAATAGAATTCAATGGCTAAACAGAAAATTACATCTTACATTTTTGCTTGTGGTCACTTGGACTGAAGTGCTCAGTCAAGTCAATGTTTTTGCAGCTCATTTTCTGCCATTATAAGACAGAATATAGCGTATTAGCCATTCAAGGCCCCTAGGTTCTCTAAGGGTAGAATGATTACTTTTACAGGCACTTGGATAAATGGAAGAAAAAGAAGTTCAAATCCCAACATATGTCCCCAAATCAAGGTCTTCCGAAAATGTGTGTTAATAGAATCTCTTCTTTCTTCTTCCCATAGGGTGATGGTGGCCAAGAATCAGAAGTAAGTTGGATCCAGTGGCTTGCCAAGTTGGGGAATAGAGGCATTGAATGCTGGAGTAGGGAGATTTTGGGGGATGGGAAGCCTCAGAGCACGTGAACCAACCCAGCCTCTTGCACGCATACACTCCCCATGTTTCTTTTTGAAGATGCTGTCATGTCCTGGCCAGAGAGAATTACCCTGAAAGAGGACATGTCTGCAATTATACTCAATCCTTGGGCGGGTGAATTTCAGAGTCAAATCACACGGGAGAAAGCGTTCTGTGGTAGTTTTAACACATCCACAGTTCCATGTGGTCTCCCCTTGACCCTGGGTGGGCCTTTGTGATGGTCTGTGACTTCTGAGGCTTGGTGAGCTGAGCCCACACAGCTGTGCCTGTTTCTCTTGAGACATTTGCTCTGGGGACCTCCAGCTGTCCTGTAAGAAGTCCAGCTATGCCGGGGCTGCTGGGTGAAAGGAATACATACAGGAACGGGCGAGAGGCCTCAGCGGTGGCAGCTTCCAGAAGTTTGAGCTTTTCAAGCCCAGCAGCCAGACATATGAATGAGGAAACCTCAAAGGCTTCTTGAAGATGTCCTTCCGTTGCCACCGTCCGACTGTAACCACATGAGAGACCTTGGTGAGAACAGTCCAGCTAAGCTCAGTCAAGCCACAGAATGAGGAGAGGTAATAACAGTGTGTGATTGTATTGTTCCGGGCCACTCTTTGGGACTCAGAAGGCTGGTATACTCATTTACCAAATATACTGTGTGACACTGCTGTTTACAAAGGGAATATCTCGGGAATAGGTATATGAACCTGTGCTAAGGGTACAGAAAGCAGCAAGTGTCTTAAGGAGGAGGGAGGAGAACTATCACAAGACAGTGAGATGGCTAATTTTTTGTGTCAACTCGGCTAGGCTGTGGTACCCAGTTGTTTGGTCAAACATCAGTCTAGATGTTGCTGTGAGGGTGCTTTGTGGATGGCATTAACGTTGACAATCAGTTGATGTTAATTAAAATAGGTTACCCCCCATAGTGTGGGTGGGCCTCATCCAATCAGTGGGAAGCTGACTGCAACACAGAAATCCTGCCTGACTTGCCAGCCTTCAAACTCAGGACTGCAACACCAACTCTTCGCTGAGTCTCCAGCGCTGTCTTACAGTTGTCAGGCTTGCCAGCCTCCACAGTCATGTGAGTCATGTCCTTAAATCCTCTCTAGATACAGATAGACATAGAGATATAGAAATAGATTAGATATCAGATGTAGATACAGATACAGGCACAGATATAGACACAGATTAGATATAAGTTAGGCACAGATACAGGTACAGATACAGACACAGATACAAATACAAATGCAGATATAGATCTAGATACCCTATTGGTTCCATATCTCTGGAGAACCTTGACTGATGAAACAGTAAAGCTTGGCACATGTGTGAACTTGGCGGAGGGTAATGGCAGCACATCCTCTCCAAAGGGAAGGACATTTTACTTGTCCTCGCACCCCCATTGCTAGGAAGGAAATATGATTCTGGTTTGGCTTCTTTAAAATGCAGTGGCAGGCCAAGTGTGATGGCTCACACCTGAAATCCCAGTGCTTGGGGAGGCTGAGGCAGGAGGATGGCTTGAGGCCAGGAGTTCAAGATCAGCCTGGGTGACATAGTGGATCTTGTCTCTACAAAAAAATGTTTAAAAATGCAGCAGCATCGGGCACAAAGTTTGGGTATGTGTGTGGGTTCACCAGGTGGCTGGCAGCTGTGGGTGAAGCTCAGAGACACAGCAGACTCTCCAGCTGGGCAGGGCAGCACAGCCATGGCTCTGCCATGGGCCTTGGAGACATTGCATGTTCATGAGGCTTAGGGTCCTGTGTGGAGTCTCTGGCCATCCCATATGGAATCACAGGGCAGCCCCCTGGCATTTGAAGCACACCAGAACCATTGCAGCTTGATGGCAGGTGGTTCTACTGCTTCAAGGAACTTAATTCTGCCAACAACCATGAGAGCTTAGAGGAGGACCCCAAGCCTTGCGTGGGACGTAGCCCTGGCTAGTGCTTTGACTGCAATCTTGTGAAACCCTGTGCAGAGATTCCAGCCAAGCTTTACCCAGACCCCTGACCAACAGAAACTGGCACAGTAAATAGGTGTTTTCTTTTTCTTTTTTCTTTTTATTTTTTGAGATAGGGTCTTACTCTGTCGCCCAGGCTGGAGTGCAGTGGCATGATCTCTGCTTGCTGCAACCGCCACCTCCTGGGTTCAAGTGATTTTCCCATCTCAGCCATCTGAGTAACTGGGAATATAGGCATGTGCCACCATGCCTGGCTAATTTTTGTATTTTAATAGAGAAGGGGTTTCACCATGTTAGCTAGGTTGAACTTGAACTCCTGACCTCAAGTGATCTGCCAGCCTCTGCCTCCCAAAGTGCTGGGATTACAGACGTGAGCCACCGTACCTTGCCATAAATGAGTGTTTTAACCACCAAGTTTGTAGAAGTATGTTACGCAATAATACAAAAATAATACAAATAGTAATTAACCATACAGCTTTGGCTGCTGATTGAGATTCTGGCATCCTCTAACTCATTTTTTGTTAAAGTCGGGAGTATCCACAAGCACTTGTCACCCGGGGGCACTGGTAAATACTGGATGGGGCTTGGCCATTCCCTGAAGGCATCAATTCTCACTCACTCACTCTCTCTGTCTCTGCAAACTGAAGGGAGCCAGATTCTGTCTTGTCTGCCTCCTGAAAACTGGCGTGGCATTAAAAATCTAGGCCAGGGCAGCTGGAAGCCCCCACCAGGGGTTCTTTATTAATGATGCAAAGATGCTGGGTAACTTAGAGACCATTCCTGGGGGAGCTGGCTGAGCCAGGAGGGTGGTCTAGGGGTTGGGGGAGACTGTGGTGGTGGCAGTGATTCCTCCCCACTGGAGACAGGAGACTACTCTCACTGCTTGTGCCCTTGGCTCCTGACACTGCTCTGCTCCTGCTCTGCTTCTGAGCCTGGCTCTCCTGATCTCCCCTCATTTTCATGAGGTGCCTGCTAGTCTTCCAGTACATTGCTGAAGTTAGTTAGGATCTGTCTGCCTCTAAGAACCTTTCCCAGTTCAGCTGAGAGGTGCTGGCTCCTCTGCCCTCCTTACTTTTTCTTCTCTATGTCTCCTTCCTTGGATAAGTATTAGGTTAATCAGATTTGATCAATGACATCTCCGTAAAGCTATCCAGTTGTTGTGTCTAAAATGAAGGCCGACGCAAAGCAGGAACTGAGTGATTTCAGTGCTGCTGGGACAGGCGGTTCTCTTGTCTTGGTCCCCATGTGGCCTGGCACAGCTTGCCCAGACACAGCCTGCTTTCATCATGCAGTGATGGAAAGAAAAAGCCTCTTCCTGCTTGCGAGAAGCTTCTTCCTTCTTTCTTCTTGAACTGTTGTTGCTTCTTCTCCGTCTTTGGGGCTATATCTGAAGAATAGGTGGTATTTTACATACAGAGCAACATGAGATTTCCCCAGAAGCAGCAGAATAGCAATGTCCTTAGTGTGGAGTGAGCTAGCACCTGAGTGATATTCATTAAAGAAATGCATTTCCAGAAGGGACCAGAAATGTCCTCTTAATGGAAGGAAATCGCTGCCACGTTAGGATCAAAGATGAAAGGGGAAGGTAATGCGTGCTTAGAAGGGCAGCTTTCCATCTCACACACTTCCCACGTTGGCTGCAGAACTGGAGGGTGTCACAGGCATCTAAATGAACATCTGCTCCCTGGGCACCACACACTGGGCCCTTGACCACTTCTAGAGCATGGAGGAAGGGGTTTGAGGGGCATGATGAAGAAAATCTGACTTGTATTCATTAGTGCTTCCATAAGTCAACTTTCTGTAAAAGGCTGCATAATAAATACGTTAAATGGACAAAAGATTTTTATGGGAGTATTTTATCACTGACATTATTTAGGTCTGTTGGCTCAGGATGTTAATAAAAAGAAGACCCACACGAAGTCACAATTCTGGTGAGTGGAATGAGCAGCCCAGGGGAGCAGAACCCACAGAAAATGTTCATTTTGACTGCAAGGTAGGTAATAGAGTTTATTTACCTCTAGGCTGGAAGCCAGAATGTAAACAAAAGGCATAACCCAGGAATGGACTTTGGAATGGGTCATTAAAACACAAATACAGCCCAGCCACTGAGAGAGGAAGAGCAAGAGCTGAAGCCTTGATGGCTGAAATAGAAAAGCCAGAGCTAGTAGAATTTATCATCACCTGGAGTCCACTAGACCACTGGGAGGTGAGGTCCCCATGCCTGGGTCAGCTGCCTGGGACATCAGTACTTTGTTTGAAGCTGAAACTTTCTCTTAACTGGTGCTTCGAATTTTGAATTAAAAAACTCAAGCCAAAAAATAAATGTACTTTTTCAGATGAAAGAAGAAAGAATGGTTCAGAACTAGGTGTATACACAGTAATTCATTAATAGATATTATAATAAAGCAGGAAGGTGAGTTTGACACAGTCATTTTCCCATTTGACTATTATTAAATGCTGAATTTACATGGGAAAATTAATTCTGCAGAAAATTTTATTTGATTAAGTGAATACCGATGATAGAGAGTGATCAGCAGGTCAGGCACGGTGGTCCACGCCTATAATCCCAGCACTTTAGAAGGCTGAGGCAGGAGGATCACTTGAGGCCAGGATCTGAGACCAGCCTGGCCAACATAGCGAGACCCGACCTCTACTGAAAATACAAAAAATTAGCCGGAAGTGGTGGTGCACGCCTGTAATCCAGGTACTTGGGAGGCTGAAGCACAAGAATCACTTGAATCTGGGAGGTGGAGGTTGCAGTGAGCCGACATTGCTCTGCCGCACTCCAGCCTGAGCGACAGAGCAGGACTCTGTCTCAAAAACGAAAAACAAACAAACAAACAAAACACTGATCAGCATTGCAAGTGGGATTATAAGATGAGGAAGAATAAGAAATGGTTTGCACCTGGCTGGGGGCCAGGCAGGGCCAGTGGCAGCATCTCTGTGTATTCCTGTGCCCATCACAGAGCCTGGACGTGCTGCAAGTGAGCAAACAACAAGGACAGGATGTGAAAAATGCCAGAGTGACTGGGATGCTAAGTGCAGTATTAGTTTAGAGAGGTGGGGAACAGGTTGGTGTTTTAAAAAGGCTTGTGTTCAAAGAATAGGTGGGAATTAGATCAGAGTCTCAGAATACCTGGGAAGGGGCTCTGAAATGTTATTTGTTCTGGGCCGTGCCTGGTGACTGTTCAGTCTACTTTTCAAATAATCCTTAATTTAAAATACAATCTTTTTTCTTGTAGCTGCCACCCTTGGGTGACAAGAGGCTCTGACCCTTGGAATTCTATAAATAGAATGATGGTTTTGCATGGCAGCCATTTAAATAGTTGAACCCAGCAACTGTATCTGCTTTCCCCTCCCTGGAGGCCAACGTCTCCAGTTTCTACAAATGTGTCCATGTGGCATGGTGCTCAAGACCTCCTTGGCCCTCTGTGGGTTCCTAGAACTGAACAGGTACTAAAAGAGATGTGAACTTCATCAAGCACAGAGGGACATTCACCTTTTGTGGCCAAATCAGTGGATTGCAATATGGCAGTCATCAGAATCAGCCCTGGGAGTCAACCTGGGGCTTCTGGGGTAACCAGTCTTGGGGCAGGCACCTCCCATGATCCCAATGTGCATCTTTATCAGCCCAGCTCGTGGATGACTCCTCTGAGTTTACTGTTGACGAAATGGCCCTGGCTAGTACTTAAGTACAAGCTGCGGTTGCTGTGTCTTTATTTTGTAATTTTGCAATTGATTGATTTAACTATAGGAGGTTTTTTTGGGGGTGTCTTAGAACAACTGTCTCTCCTCACAGCCTGATTTGGCAGCAGATTTGACCACGCTGGGAGCCCATGGGCGAGCTGGTCAGAGGCCCAAGATGCATGTGGCAGTGCTCAGAAGGACAAGTGAAGCCACTCCAATCCCTTCTCTTAGGATTTGTAACAGGGTTTCTGGTGGTGGGTCTTGGAGCTGGGAGTTCACACAGATGCTGGTAGCCATTTGAGGCCTTGTATAAAATGGGTAAACAGAAAAATCCACAGGGCTGGCCATTTTAGTGGTTAGTAGAGTGGCACAAGTAATACGCATGTGTAATATTATGTGACATAATGAAAAATCATTGTTTCAAATGTATTCACTGACGTTTGTCATTAATAGCTGCACTTGAAAATTTTTTTCATATCCTTTACAGTGGTTTCATAAAAGTTCTTTTTAAACTTGTATATATGTCCTTGGGATCTATGTATCCATTCTTATTAATCTGTGCATCACATAAATGCAATGATATGACAGCTGACTGAATTAGGGATCCCAAAATGCTGACCTCAAAGACAGGCGCTGTTAAACCAAAGATTAGAGATTCTAGTGAAGTTAGCCCCAAATGATCTCTTTTCTCTTTCTTTCTTTCTCTCTCTCTCTCTCTCTCTTTCTTTCTCTTTCTTTCTTTCTTTCTTTCTTTCTTTCTTTCTTTCTTTCTTTCTTTCTTTCTTTCTTTCTTTCTTTCTTTCTTTCTCTTTCTTTCTTTTTCTTTCTTCCTTCCTTCCTCTCTCTCTCTCCCCTTCCTTCCTTCCCCTTCCTTCCTTCCTCTCTCTCTCTCCCCTTCCTTCCTTCCTTCCTCTTTCTTTCTCCTTCCTTCCTTCCTTCTTTCCTTCCTTCCTTCCTTCCTTCCTTCCTTCCTTCCTTCCTTCCTTCCTTCCTTCCTTCCTTCCTTCCTTCT
>NC_037683.1:102104887-102188043 GCF_003255815.1 Theropithecus gelada
ATGTGTAAGTGTGCATTCATCTAAAGGCATAAGTGATTAACTTATTTTAATCTGTAAATTAGGTCTGAGTCCTGAAGACCTTCCTCTGGAGCCTCAGTAAATTTACTTAATCTAAATGGGTCCAGGTGCTGAGGTGATTACCCTTATTTTGTCTCCTGCTGAATCACGGGGTTCCTTCAGACCCCCAATAAACTTGTTTGTGGAGGCCTGGGGAGTTTCTTCAGACCCACAATAAAACTTGTTTAATCTTAAATGGGCCCTGTTAAGAATTCCTTCATTATTCTGTCATGCTTTAAGGCCCAGGAAAGGCCTAGGCCAAACTCCTAATGCGCTTTTGTTACATCCTAACCTTTGTATAAGGGCACTGGTTTCTAATATTTAACTTAACCACTCAGTCAGTACTGAACCAGTTGTTAGTGAGACCTGGCCTGCCACAAAAATCATACAGATTTTGGGGTTTTTCACTCAGCATAATAATCTGGAGATTCAATCAAGCTGTTGCATGTATCAACAGTGGATTCTTTTTGTCGCTGAGTAAAACTCCTTGGTAGATGTGCCACCATCCATTTAGTGATTCACCTAGTGAGCGTATTTTGGCTGTTTCCAGGTTTTGGCTATTACAAGTAAAGCTGCTGTGGTCAATCATGTGTAGGTTTTCTGTGGACATTCCATGGAATTCCACAGGGATGAATTTATTTTTCATTCCACTGGGATGCATGCCCAGGCGTGCAATTGCTGAATTGTTTGGTATTGTATGTTTAATTTTTTAATAAACTGCCCAATTCTTTTCCAGAGTGACTGTACCATGTAACGTTACTGCTAGAGTGATCCAGTTTCTCCACATCCTTACAAAAACATTTGGCATTGGCACTACCTTTTGTTCTAGCTGTTCTCATAGATCTGTAGTGAAATTTCATCATGACCTTATTTGCATTTCCCTAATGGCTGGCATGTGCCATTATCCATGTGTCCTCTTCGTATCTTTAGCCCGTACTCTATTTGAATTGTTTGATTTTCTTACTGTCAAGTTTTTAATATAATCTTTACAAATTCTAGTTATGAGCCCTTTTGTCAGATCTGCAGTTTGCAAATGTTTTCTTCCAGTCTATAGCTTGTCTTTTCATCTTTTCACCCTCTTCATAGTGTCTTTTGCAGAAGGCTTCATTTTAATGAGGTCCTCTTTATTGATGTTTTTCTTTTATAGATCACGCCTTGCTATCATTTTAAATTATTTTTCACTAAGCCCTAGGTTCCAAAGATATTCTCTATGTTATCTTGTAAAAGTTTTATTTGAATGTAAAGGGGTATTTCATTTAAATATAAAAACTTCATTTAAATGTAAAGGGGGTATAAACCCCTTACATTTAAATCTATGATCCATTTTGAGTTAGCTTTTGTAATAAGTGTAAGGTTTAGATCAAGGTACATTTTTTTGCTTATGGATATCCAATTGACCCAGCACCATTTGTTGACAAGACTATCATTCTTTCACTGGACTGCTTTTGCACCTCTGTCAAAAATCTGTTGACCACACCTGTGTGGGGCTATTTCTGGGCTCTCTACTCTGTTCTGTTGATCAATGTGTCTCTCTCTCTACCAGTATCACAGAGTCTTGAGCAATGCACCTATATATTAAGTATTGGAGTCTGATAAACTGATAGGTCTCATTATATTTTTTATCTTCAGAGTTGTTTTACCCATTCTGGTTCCTTTGCTTTCCTATGTAGATTTTAGAATAATCTTATTTATGTTCACAAAAAATCTTACTGAAATTGTGATAGTAACTGTGATAAGCCTGTTTACCAATTTGGAAGAATTGACACCTTTATTATGTTGAGTATTCCAATCCATGAACATGGTATGTCTGTCTTTATTTTTATTTTTGATTTTTCTTTTCAGCTTTGTCTTTTTCAGCATACAAATCCTATAAGTGTTTTGTTGGATTTACACCTGAGAATTTTATTTTGTGTTACTGATTGTATGAGATATTGTATTTTTAATTTCAGTTTCTATATGTTCATTGTGAGTATATAAAAATACTACTGGGTTGGTCTTGTATCTTGCAACTTTCTTAGGTTTTTGTTCGTGTGCTTGTTTGTTTTGTCTTGTTTTATTTTGTTTTGTTTTTGCAAATGCCTTGAGATTTTTTCATGCAGACTATCATATCATCTGCAATAGGGACCCTTTGTATCTTTCTTTTAGATCTACATGCCTTCATTTTCTTTTATTTTCTTATTGTGCTGGCTAGAACTTCCAGTCCTAGGTTGAATAGAAGTAGAGAGAGGGGACATCTTGTTTTTTCCCAGATCGCAAAGGAATGCATTCAGTCTTTCACCATTAACTGTGATGATAGCTGTGGCTTTTTGCAGATGCTGTTTATCACATTGAGGAAGGTCCTTTCTATTTCTAATTTCCTTAGAGTTTTATCATAAACGGGCCTTGAATTTTGTCAATTTTTTTGTATAAATTGATATCATCACATAATTTTTCTCATTAAGCCTTTTAGTATTGTAGACTACAGGGCTTGATTTTTAAAATTTTAATCCAGCCTTTTATCTTTGGAATAAACCCAAGTTGATCACAGTACATAATTATTTTTGTATATTGCTGAATTATATTTGCTGTATTTTCTTAAGAATTTTTGTGTCTATATTTATGAGGAATATTGGTCTGTATCATATTTTGGTACTGTCTGTGTTTGGTTTTGGAGTAATATCCTACTTACCTCAAAAAATGAGTTGGGAAGCATCTCCACTTCTTCTGTTTTCTGGAAGAGATTGTGTAGAATTGTTGTTACATTTTTTATATGTTTGGTAGCCTTTTGTAGTGACACAATTTGGGCCTTGAGGATTTTTTTGAGAGTTTATAAATTCTGTTTTCTTAATAGTTAATAGGGTTATTAAAATTGCTTATTTTATATTGTGAGAACTGTGGTAGCTGTGCTTTTCAATGAATTGGTTCATTTCACCTACATCATAAAATGTATCTGTGTTGAATTGTTTACTGTATTCCTTTAGTATCCTTGTGAGGTCTCTGGGGTATGTAGTGATAGCCTCTTCACTCCTTATGTTGGTAATCTCTGCCTTCTCTCTCTCTCTCTTTTTCTTTTTGTCAGTCTTGCTAGAGTGTGCCAATTTATTGATCTTTTCAAAGATGTACCTTTTGTTTCATTGATTTTTTCTGTTTTAATTTAATTTCTGCTTTTATCTTTATTGTGTCCTTCCCTGCTTGCTTGACATTCATTTTGCTCTCCTTTTTCTAGTTTCTTGAAGTGAGAGCTTAGATTACTGAGACATTTTCTCTCTTAAACCTCAGCTTTAGTTTTTTTTTTTAATTCAGAAGTAAGGTTTTACATGGTTTCAATTCAACTAATATGGAATAAAAAACTTTTCACACATGTGTATATTTTGTAAAGTTTTAGAATCCTACTATTCTTTTAAGTGCCCCAATATTTAGCATTGTACTGTTTGCAGGAGTGTGCCATTTTCAGATGAGGACAAACCCGGAGGTTAAGTAGTTTCTTTATTACCCAAGAGTTATGGTGGAAGCAAGACAAGAAGCAAGCCCTCTCCCCTCTCCCCACCCCCACACTGTTCTTCCTACAGCAGCACCCAGCCTGTAATGGCTGTCCTCAAGGTCTGCAGCTGGGGCTGTCCAAAAGGGATCTGGGTGGGCTCCATCCAGTCTCACCCAAACCAACCCATGATATTCCAGATTTGAGAGTAGATGTGGGGAGTGGCAAGACTGAGGGTCTGTGATGGCATCTGTCCTTCCCACTCTGTACTTGGGCTCCAGCCAGAACCCCTGGCTGTCCACAGGCACCCTGGATGGTGGTCACCCACAAAAAAAGTCAGCCCAGTGTCTTTCAGGTGTTGCAACCTCCAAAGGGCTAAAATACATTCACAAACTTCAACTGGACAAGGCATCCCAGCCATCTTTACAGTATCCGGGGTCAAACCAGAGCTTGGCCACTTACCAGCTGTGTGACTCTTGGCAAATGTATAAAGTTTCTCTGTATCTTGGTTTTCTCATCTGAACAATGGGATGATATTGATATTGGTCTCACAGGGCTGCTATGAGGAGTAAGTGAGTCTATGTGTAGAGCTCGCTGAATGGTGCCCAGCATGGCATAAGTACTAGGTCAGCAGTACTGGCTGGCATTTGCCCTTATTGCCCCATCAAAACTCCTGTCCTCTCTGCTTAAAATCCACTGCCTTTGATGTCAGAAGAGTAAGGAAATTGGCAATTACCCTTTATATTCATTTCCACCCTCTCTCTCCATTCCCACCATAAAGTAAACCTTTTGGTAGCCAAGAAGAAGAAAAGTTGTTCAACAACATTGTCGACACTTGTTCAAAAAGCCAGAGGCAGGGGAGGAATATGCCGAACCAGTCTATGCAGAATGCAAACAGGTTTGTGCATAACCACCGCTTGCCATTGAATGAATGATTCAAACACAACTGGGCACTTCTGTTGACTTACAATTTACAGTGTGTATAAACAGTTTGTAAGTGAAGAACACTCCTCCAGCAAGCCAGCCCCCACCACACCCCCCCGGTGTGGTATCCACAAACACAAGAAAGTTTTTTGGACTAATTTGACTCAGAGCATCAAGGCTGCTAAAAGTGGCACTGCCTGTTTGTGGAATTCAGATGCAGACTTCACTATGAGCCTCCAGTAAGCCTCCGTCAAAACAGTAGAGAGGGAATCAAGAGTGCCTCCCCCAACAGTGTGTCTTCCAACCTTTCTCCTGGCTCTCAGAGTGTTCAGGCTCTTAACAAAAACACATGTGCAGGAACACATTAGACCCTCGTCACCTCTGCCAGCGAAGTTCTTATTTTCCTGTCTGCTCTCACTGCATCTGAAAACCCTACATCCTGCGCAATGTAAGTCCGATTCCTCATGCCAGAATAGTTTGTTAATTTTTCTCCAGATCCTAAAGTGATGCTTCAGGTAACAAACTCTGAGTCTGACCTACGTTCTCCGAGAATGCACTGTAGATAACAATGCTCAAGTCATATGATGGGGCATCTCTGTGCAAATGTCTCCTGCCAGCTGTTTGCTGCAATAATTTGGATATTTGCTCCTGTGCCTTTCATGTTGTGGTTGAACAGCATGTTTCCCATCACTGGCAAGAGGTTGGGAACAGAATGGAGAGAGGAGACAGGGTGTGGTTCTGTAAGAATCAATGGCTTTCCTACTTACGGGCTGTGTAGACTTGAATGAGCCTCTGTTTGCTCATTGCTGCAAATGATAGCAACCTCTCTGCTTCACAAAGTGGCGCGTGATGCAACCCTAGCATGGCCTCCAACAGGCTCAGAGGGCCTTCCTTCTCTGCCCCACCATTTCCATATGGCCTTTCTACAACTATTTCTATGTTTAAAAGAGCTAAACCTATCTGTTTTCCCATTTATTATAAGTCTTTCATTTTGCATGTCTGTCTGCACATTGAGTCCTCACAATTCAGATGGATAGAGTGAAGGCTTTTCAGACCCTCAACTGATTAGGTGAGGCCCACCCACACTCAACAGGGCCACCTGCTTTCATCACATGGATATGCTGAAGACAGATTGTTAAAATAGTCTTTGTTTTTAATTTAAACTTGTTGCATAATATTGGTTCTTTTGAGTGATTTTCATCTCACTTTCAGGTCGTTTGAGAGTTTCATCTTACTATATAATGGTTGAAAAAGGAAAGGAAGTCATCACTTGCCCAAGATGGTGGTGAATTCCCATTCTGTTACCAGCCAAGGGAAGGGATTGGGGGGAAATATTTCACCCAGAAAAGTGCTGTGGTTGTTTGAGTTTGCCTTTTTGTTATCAAGGGTACTAATGTATTTTTCATCAACAATGACTTAAGGCCCCTAGAAGTTCATGAACCTGGCGTGGGTGTGTGCTTCCCACTCAGATGTTCTGTGTAACTTGCACCTGAGGGTAGCACAAACTCTCCCTGGGCAAGATATAACCCGGGAAAGGAAGGAGAAGGCAGAGCTCAGAGCAAGCAGGAGACCAAAAGAGGCCTCAGGGACCATGTTTCCGTCTTCCACAGAGGGACAGACACATTCCCTCCCTCTCCAGCAAACACACACATGCAAACATGCTGACACACACATACACACACAGAGACATGCACACACATATAGACCACACACACCACACACACATATACCACACACACACACAACTAGTTATGTTTCTGAATATTACAGATGTCATCACAAAATATGAAATGTACAAAGAACAATTCCCAGTGCCTCACGCTTGTAATCTCAGAACTTGGGGAGGCCAAGGCAGCTAGATCACCTGAGGTCAGGAGTTCAAAACCAGCCTGACCAACATGGTGAAACCCTGTCTCTACCAAAATAATCCAAAAATTAGCTGGGCATGGTGGCGGGCACCTGTAATCCCAGCTACTCAGGAGGCTGAGGCAGGAGAATCGCTTGAACCCGGGAGGTGGAGGTTGCAGTGAGCCGAGATCGCACCATTGCACCCCAGCCTGGGCGACAGAGCGAGACTCCATCTCAAAAAAAAAAAAAGGAACAATTCCTGAAGCTTCTGATGATTCCTGCTGGCTGACCATGAGGTTGGAGATGGGGACACATTAAGGGTTTAATGATGGGGACACAGTGATGTAACCACCGTGGAGCCACAGTTGAAGTGCTGAGACTCGGCATTGGTAGACATCTCTGTCACCAAATGAACACGCCTCCCTAAAGAGCTCTGGCAGTAAGTCAAAGGCTTCATTTGGGTCAAGACAGGGTTATTGCAAAAAAAAAAAAAAAAAAGCCAAGTTTCATTCTACAAATCCACATTGGGGTCAATATTTTAAAGCAATTTCCCCCAAGTTCTGCGTAGAGCAAGGCGACAGAGAAGAAATAGCTCTGAGATATCTGGCGAGGCACAGATGGACTGACCACAAGCCGCTTGTCCCCAGTGTAGCCCCGTGCTCCCTTCTACCACAGATATGGCTCCCTTCTGGCCATATCTGTGAGGTTCTGCCCTTTGCCTGGGGCCACTGCATCAGTCAGGGCTTTCCAGAGAAATGGAATCCACCGAAGGTATACCTATAGCATACACAAAGGCTTTATTATAAGGAATTGGCCCACGCAGTTATGGAGGCTGACACATCCAATGTCTACAGATCCAAGGTTCCAGTTCCAGTTCTAAGAGGATTCTCCTAATGAGAGACTTCTAACAAGGGAGAGTGTTGGCTTTTTGTCTTCAATAACAGGCTACTCAGGCCCTCAACTAATTGGGTGAGGCCCACCCACAGTAGGCAGGGCCATCTGCTGTCCTCAGTCTACTGACTCGCATGTCAATCTCATCCAGAAACCCCCTCACAGACACATTCGGAATAATATCGGACCACATATCTGGGCACCCCATGCCCCAGTCAAGTTGACACATGTAATTAACCATCATAACTATCTATTAGACCCCACCTTGCAGGGGGCACTCCTCCTCTGGAAACCTTCAGGACTCGAGGGGTCAAGCTCATGTGTGCAAACTGTGACCAACACACATTTTCCTGAAAAGAGGGCTCAGACAAACAAAAAAATAGCATGCCTGCACATTGACTCAGATATGGACTGTCTGTTGCAGCCTTTGCGCTAAACAGAGCTAAGAGTAGAGATAGTGCAGACTAACTCAGACCCAGAAACTTGGGGAGGCACCCTGGGATCCTGGAAGCAGAGGCTGGGAGGGCAGAAGGGAGGGAGAAAGGAGGTGCATTTACTCAGCTCTTCTGAGACAATTCTGCTCTCCTGCAGGGCACTGGTTGTGCTGGAGAAAGCGCTCACTTTGAGTTCAAATCTTAAAACTGCATGTCCTTTGACCGTACTGTACCTGCTCGCCAGGCTGTGGACACTAATTTGTTGGGAAAGTGAATGTATTTCATTTTTTTAATTAAAAAGCATGTAAGGTTATATTACATAATTATGATATGTAATACCTTTATTCAAATCATATTTAAGTTTGCAGCCACATGATTTTCAAAAGTATACAGATATAACTTATAGTATCTTTTAATTTTATTCCCATAAGCCTAGATTTGATTTAAAGTCTAAGCGCAAAGGTAGAGAAATTTTTTAGTTGTTTAGTACCTGCCATTTTATTTTTCTCCAACTTTTTTCCAAGATACAAAGAAAGAGAACAGATTGTACAACCCCTTTCCTGTAACCACCAGCTAGAACCAAAATAATCACCAGCCTTTTGTCATATCAGCTTATGTGCACGTACTGTGCTGAACAATGTAAATTTTAGACATGAAGACATTTTACTCTTTAATCCTTCAACAGCACCTCCTAAAATGAAAGCCATTCTCCTAAATAAACATTATACTATTATCACACTTAAAAACATTAACAATAATTCTATAATATCATTCAATATCCCCTCCAATTTGTAATTTCCTGCAAAATGTGTGTGTGTGTGTGTGTGTGTGTGTGTGTGCGCGCGCGCGCACTGATTTGTCCGGCTGGGAGTCAATCTGCATTTGTACTTATTGTTATACTGCTTCTTTTCAGCTGCTCTTATACCAGAAGAATCCCTCACCCTTTTTCTTGACATTGATTGTTTTGGAAGAGATCAGGCCACTGACTGCAGAACGCCCACACTCTGGCAGTCCGGTTGTTTTCCATGGTGTCATTTAACTCATTGCTCAAGCTCTTCCATTTCCTGTAAACTTGCAGTAGAGTCTAGAGGCTTTGCAATTGATTCAATTGAAGCATCTTTGGCAAGCACACAGCAACAGTGATGTTGTGTGTTTCTTTTGCATCACATAATGCCAGGTTGAGCCAGTATTAGTGACAGTGAGTTTGATCTTCCTTTAAGATACAGCCAGATGTCTCCATAAAAAAAGGAAAATGGAAAACCTTTTTTTTTTTTTTCCAATTAGCACCAGTTCACCTGCACACTTTCACCTAAGGGTTTGACACCCACTAGTGCACACTGCCTGACTTAATTATTTCATTAAGGGTTACAGAATGGGGATTTCCTCATTCTCCCATTTCTACGTTTATCAGCTGGCATTCTTCTGTTAAATTGCTTTCACTTGTGAACCAGGATGCAGAGGGGGAGACTTATTCAACAGAACCGTAGGGAGGGCTGTTTCTCTCGAGAGGAGTGGTGAGAGAAGATGGTTTCTACGGGGGCATGGAGGACTCCTTGTCAGAGTCTAGAGTCTGAGCTTTAAGGCCCAGGAAGAGGACAGCAGATGGGGGTGGGGCAGTGGGTGAGTGAGAGGCCCCTGTGTGGGGAGACCCATTGAGGACAGGGATCTTTAGGGAAATGGAGCCTCACTGAAAGAGGAACTTCAGTGATGCCATGGGTCAGATCTCGGGTCTCTCTTAGGGAAACCCGCCATAAAGCATGAGAGCCACATCACTCCTCAGGGCTTCTGGGCTCCAATTCCGGAGACTAGTTTTGGAGGCCTCACCACACCTCAAGGTTGCTCTATTGTATCAGGGTAACTGACTTGCTCTAGGAATGGAGACTTGGGTGCCGGTTAAAACAACCCTCAGCCAGTAACCTAGCAGTAACGTTTTCATCATGGGAAGCAACTAATTGAACAGATGTGTTCATGAACCTATTGACCGTTTTGGTAAGTGTAGGCACAGTGGCCACAGTATGCTGCATTGTTATCCCGGCTGGGACCAACGCCAAAGGCGCATGTTCCCTTCTTTTCTTGACTTGATGCTGTAGGAGTCCAACAAAGGGAAGCACATTCAGGCCCACATGAAACTTGGGACAGAAGTGGCTTCTCAGAGCCGTACACCAGACACTCCGAACAAGTTGGAAGGCTGCAGTGCCAGGAGACTCCAGGGTAACACAGGCATAGGCGAAACGCTGGGAAGTCCCCCAGCTCCTGAGGCCCAGAGCCTCTAGGGCCGGCAGCCTCCGCAGGCAGAGTCACTTGCCTGCTTCAGCTCAGTTGCTGAGGGCTTGCGTTTCTCTGCAGGGAACAGGAGTGCCCCCGACTTCCACTCTTAGTGCCCTTCACCGCTCAAACTGCACCCCAAATAAGCATATGCACCCTGCTCCAAAGGAAGGATGCGCTGGGCTCACCCTCTGGAGGCAAGAGGGCAAAAGACAGAAAGTAACCAGCCGCCTTTGCACAAAGAATCCTCAACTCTCTGCAGCGGCCCCTGCGGCCCCAATCCTGCCGGCCCAGGAATGTGCAGTCGGATGACAGGCCTCTCCTTCCTTTTTCGTCTTTTTCCTCCCGCTTCTCTCCTCTCTCCTTTTCCTCTTCCTCCTTTTTCTTTATTTTTTTCCTTTCTCCCCAAGCTTCTAAGATTGTTTCTGTATTCGATCAATCATGGCCTTTGCCATTGATTGAAAATGTGGCAGTTCCTTCTCTGGGAATTCTTCTGTTTGAAGCCTTCATATGGATGTATTATTATTATTATTATTATTATTGCCACACAAAAGGGGCAAATCCGTGTGAGGAGGGGGTCGCGTGGGGGCTGAGATCCGCCGGCTGCCGGTCTAGGAGGGGCGCTGCTCTGTGCCGGAGTGGGCGCTGGTGCACCAGCGGGGCTAGGGGAGAGTGCTGCCCCGCCTGGAGCCCAGGTCTCTGCGTGCCTGGGCGTAGAGCGCGGAGAGGGACCAGGCAGGCGCCGGAGGGGACCAGTGTGGAGAAGGAGGAAGCCCAAACAAAACGCTGTCCGGCGCCAGCCGCCCACCTACAAGCCCAAGCCGGTGGTTGGCCAGTTACAAAAGGAAATGGTCAGGATCGGGACCAACGATAATGATAGTATTAATTCTATCAAGAATCGGCCCAAACAAACTCTGGCTGTCAGCGCGGCAGGCGCCCGCCCAAGCCCAGACCTCCGACCCGGTTCCGAGCCTGTTCCCGCCGGGTCGCTGGGCGCCCAGGGTCGGCACCTGGGGCTCGCCCGATGAGGGCAGGGTCTAGAGGCCGGCCTGGGGACAGGGGCCGGAGGGCGAGCAGGAGCCTAGGGGATTGGCGGGGTCGGGGAGAAGGGGTCCAGGCTAGGGGCGGGCTGGGCGCCCGCAGACCAGGCGGCTTGAGCCGGAGGTGGGGAGCTGGAGGAGCGCCGGGTTCGGGGGCGGGGGGCGGGGACGAGGGGCGGGAGTTGGGGGCGGCGAGGGGAGGGGTGGAGCGTGGGTCCCGCCCCGGCGGGCAGCTGGAAAAGTTTGGTCTCTGACTAGCTCGGGCAGAGGCCGAGGAAGCCGGTTCCGGGGACAGGGAACAAGGACTCAGGGACCCGAAGGCGGCGGCAGGACGCGACCGAGCAGGACCCCAGGCCCGGGAACGACGTCGCGAGCCCCGAGACTGCCGGGCTTCCCAGCCCAGCTGGCGTTGGAGCGCAGGAGCGGGCGCCCCGGCACCGCCGCGCGCCACCCGCCAGGATGCCGCTGGCCCCAGCGCCCTCAGCCGACCGAGGTGAGCGGCGGGCCCGGGCGGGGCGCGCGGACGCAGAACCCGGGTGGGGGTCTGGGGGCCTAAGGACCCACCTTTCCGACAAAACCCCACCGATCCCGGGCGCGACGGGGACCTGGGCGCGCCGCGGCGGCCCGAGCGCTCCACATCAGCACCCCTCCCCCAGAGCCGCTGCAGGGACGCGGAGGAGGCCTTTCCACCGCACCCGGAGCGTTTACAACGGGCTGGAAGCTGAATACCTGGATAGAATTGGAGAGGCTGTTTGTGGAGAAGTTCCATCAGTCGTTTTCCCTGGACAATTAAAAAGTTAGGCGCCCGCAGTGCCAGGGCCTGGGGACGCTGGACGTGGGAGAGGGCTGTGGTCGTTAGCCTGCGAAAATCATTCTTTTAAACAATATTCGCCGGAAAATTAGTTTTTTCCTAACATTTCTCAAACAAAGCAATTAGGTCCGTCAGAATCGGTGCTGGAAGACGAAGTCCCCACAATGCAATAATGAGGTTCCCACGGAAAATCAGTACATTGTGTTCATAACTGAGATAACAGCTAGAGAAGGGGCTTTGGGCTTTTTGAGTCTCCCAATAGTCAGTCTCTCTCTCTCTCTCTCTCTCTCTCTGACTTTCTGGCTTTGGACACTCCCAATGGCACATTTCTTTGCGGTGTTTTTATATTTAGATATAAGAAAGGAACTTCTTGTTGGATTTTTTAAGGGAACACACCTCATTTTGACCCTTAAAATAAGGAAAGGGGCGCTACAAAAACAGAGAGCTCTTTAGAAGGTTATTTTTAAATGGAGGCCCACCCTATACATGGTACCCACTCCTACCTGGACCTCTGAGATCTCCAGAATTAGGTGTCATTCTAAAATCTGGACATTAGAAGTCACAGACTTTGTATATGACCACATACTCATAATTTATCTTTTCAATATTGTTTATTCATAGACGAAAATCTTGCAGGCATGGTTAAGAAAAATATAATTCCTAGAAAGTATAAGGGAAGGATTATGTTCTGCAGATATATGACTAACAAGGATAGCTGGCCATGCCCAGGGCTGGTGTTGGTTGAGGAGATGGTGATGGTGCGGGGCGTGTGTGTGTGCGCGCGCTTGAGGAGTTGTAGAAGTGTTCATATCTGTAAAGTATTATTTCATGGATGCAGACCTCAATGCTAGGCTGAATAACTGTGTTGCCATAGAGGAAGAACCACACATCAGGCTTTTTTCATTAGCAAACCAGTAAATACTCACTTTGGGCCTCTGAAGTCACGCCCATCACCTGATACCTGAGATACAAACTGAAGCTAGCTCTTAAGAGCCTCCCTCTAAGATTTAGAGAGAATGATTTCTCAACCAGTTTTCATCTTTGAAAATGCCCTTTTCCTCTTTATCATTGTGATTTTTATTCAAATGCATGAGTCTCTGATTTTCTACCATATGCAAAGGGTAGAGACTCCAGGTTCCTGTAGAAGAAACTTTACATAGTGGCCTAAGGATCTTATTTCTCAGAATTCAGGGATTGGTTTTCCTCTTTCTGGAAACAATGACACTAACTTGATTTCATGGTATCTCTTTCATCTTCCTCAATACTTGTACTGTATGTATATTTTTATCATATACTGTGGATATATTTTTATTACCAAAAAAGAATTTGAGCATGCCACAATTTTGAAAAATCTGAGGTTGCCGTGTTGTAGACCCCTTTAACTGCCAGGACTTTGTACTGTTTCCCCAGTGTTACCAGGGCCAGGCCGCCAGCCTTGTGCAGTCCGTTTACCTCAGCTGGAACAGGGTGCTGTGGGTTCTATGAGCCATTCCGTTCCTTCATATTTGGCTTCCTAATTCCTTTCTTATCAGTTTCAGAGCCATTTCCTATGATTCCTCTGCCATATGTTTTCTGCCAAATTAATTGCCTTAAGATTTTCCTTAAGCTTTTGGAGATAATATAATGTTTGAGAAAAAAGAAAAAGAATAGACTGAGTGGAATCGTATCTAGTTTCAGTTAATAACACGTTTCAGTTGATGTTACTGTTATAGCTACTGGGCATAAAGCCTCCTTCCCTTTTTTGAATCCTATTTTTGAGGAATTGAAGCTGTGTCTGTAACAGACGATAGGCCAGTTGGGTCAAATCAGTGATGAGATTGTCCAGTGTAAATTGGCTCTTCACTGCGCCACAGGCTGGGCTGGGGTCAGCTCCCACAGCGAGGCGAGGACCCGCTCCTCAAGCAATGGGTGGTGCTCTTTGGCCTGCAGATGCCGCTCCATTTTCCTGGCTTCAAAATTTTCCAGATATTTCAGTGCCCCTAGAATGACATTCTAACATTCTGCTGGCATGGAAGCATGAGGCAGTTTGTCTCTAAAACTTGCCAGAGAATCTCTTGTCACCACCTAGGCAAAGAACCAGTGGCAAGGTGGCAGCCTCCCAAAGAGCTCATCCCTAATGTGACATCCTGGAATCAGATGGCACGGACACCAGCCCAGCCCAGCCTCTTCCAAGCTCTGTGACTAAGGACAAGTGAGCCCCCCGCCTCCCACAGCGTTGGTATTCTCCTGTGTACATTCAGAAGGCAGATGCTGCTGTGGGGCCATGTGTGCTATGTCCATGGTGCAAGGTGGCACACATGCCGAGTTACCAGGTGAGACTGCCCCTTTGGGAAGGGATAGGAAGGATCTCAGGTTGACTTCGTGGGCAGGATGGCTCTTATTTGAATGTGCCTTTAGCCCTCTCACAGAGCCTATTTCCATATCCCTGTGGATTCATCCCTGTGGAAATCTTGAGAGTCATTTATCCTATGCCGTCATGAAGAAGCAGCAGAAGGGAGAAGGTTTAAAAACACTCATGGACAGGCAAAGGGGTCAGACACCTCCTGGATCAGATGCACTTGCCTTCCCACACACAAGTCTGGAAGCTTAGGACAGTGTTCACGGAGGCAGAAGCTCAGGGTCGGGGCCTGAGTTTCCTGGGGCACTGCCTCCATATCTGGGGTTCCCTGGACTATGCCCGGATAGCTCATAATGTGCCAGCCTTGTTTGTGATGGAGAAGGACTTGGGGAAAAGCCACCAGGAAGCAGTAAGTCTAACCAGGGAAGTGCACTGACTTGCACGCTTTGAAGAGGAGAAGGGAGAAAAGACACGAAGCCCTCACCTGGTTTTTCTGTAACAGTTGTTATTTCTCAGGGGAGCTGCATTCATGGGCCAAGCGTGTGCAGCTGGGTGTGTGAAGCATGCATTTTGCAATGGACTGTCTCCAAAAGCAGAGTGAGGTCACCCAAGAAATCCAGAGCAAGGGAAAATACTCATTAGCAAAGAAATTTTGCTGGAGCTGTGAAACGGCCAACTCATTTCCTTTTTAAGTTATTTTAAATGAAATTTTTTAAAAAAATCTTGCTTTCCAAGAAATTTTGTTTATTGGCATATGTTTGGTGTTTTAATTCAGTTTGGAGGATGAGCTAGTTAATTTCCCTGGGAGTACATGTCTATTAAAAATATAGCATCCTGCATCTGACCGAGAGAAATATCTTACTATCTTATTGTGCTTTTCTTTTATGCAGAGAGAGAAAGGGGGGTGTTGGGAAGGAGATCAGACTGTGGAAATATTTTCTTTATTTTTTCTCTTTTTCTTCCTTTTATAGTTTGCTTATTTTTCAACTTGACATGGGTAGAGAAAGCGAATCGCTAGTATAGAAAGCACATCTGGAATCCATCCGGCCTCCTCTCTCTGGCTCACCCTCCCCCCAGCGATGCTTCTCCTTGAAAATGGGGGGAAGGTAGGCACCTCTGACCTTGGCAGGGTCTAACTTGGGGTCATTCACTGCAGACTCATCTTCTGAAGGCGTCTTATTCCTTCTCTACAAAAAAAAAAAGTGTTGGTATTAAAATGCTTTGAGGTAGGCTGGATGATCCCAGCTTAGTGAGGATGACATGAAAACTCTTAGCTAATGAGCTGTTTATTGAGTAGAACTGAGGGAAGCTGAGATGTGAGCAGTGTCTCTCAGTAAACATGGAAAGACTGAAGATGCAGACAATCAAATACTTAAGTATCTTGAAGAGCTGGGTGGTGGGCAGGGTCTGTCCAGCCGGTCAGGGAGATGTGTTAGTGCAGCACTTGGAAAAGAGTGGAACGTCTAGGCAAGGATGTGCCGTGGAGGTGGGCAGTGGGAGCAGCCCAGCATCAGCGTCAGTATCGGTTAGAGACCCACCGCTAATGAGGAGGAGCGTCTCTACTCTGCAGCTGTCCGTACTCCTGTGTCTTCCGTAACGTGCCCAGCTTTCTGAATATATACAAAACTAGTCTGCAAAGAGCCACATGTCTCAGCATCTGGCTTTATTTCTAAGTGTTCAGGTGGAATTTAAGCCGTCATCAAATTTACAACGTCACTGCCAGCTCTGGACACTTGCTTTTGGAATACAGCAAAGAGTGAACACTAATACTGCATCAGTCTTGCCCTCTGTTGGGGGCCACCCCTCCTCCCCACACCAGTTTTGCAAGATGAGCTGGCTGGGGTCTGGGAAGCCCAGTGCCTCCAAGTCATGGTTAAAGCCCATCCCAGACACCAACACACCGCTCACAAATCAACATCGGCCCTGCAGAAACATGGACATTGTTCGCCAAGAGAACATCCTCAATCAATCCCAGCAGTGCCACCTGATGATAATCAACACATGGGCCACGGAAGAAATTACCCCATGTCCATAAACAAGAATGAATAGAGGGTAGTGTATCTGCCCACACCATGAGAGCAAGAAGGAATATTCAGCATGCAGGTGCATCTATGTGCAGGACTCGTACAAGCATCATGGGGAGAGGAAAGCAATGGACACAATTGTATCCTGCAGGGTTTCATTCATGTGAAGGTCAGAAGCAGGCTAAACTCACCTAGGGGAGAGTCCTAGCCCAGGTAGTGGTGATGCTTGGGGACAGGTGGTGACTAGGAGGGGCACAAGGAAGGCTGCAGGGTCCAGCCCATCCTCTTGCTGGCCTGGGTACTGGTCTCACTGATCTCTGTGTGGTGGGGCAGGCAGCGTCCCAGGCCTGCCGGTGCCCGCAGTGCCCAGCACTCCTGCAGTCCCTGGCAGTGTTAGTACCAATCCTCCAGAGTGGCTGACTCCCCTCTTGCCCTGAGTAGGGCTCGCTGACTCCAGGAGCCTCAGGCCTGGGTGGGCTTCGAGCTTTCTTCCAGCAAACTTGAGGTCTGTGGCTGGTACCCCTCAGGAGCGGAGGGGAACTCTTGTCCATGAGATGCTTTTAACCGTGCACAATAATGTGTAGATGCATCCAAAATCAATCTGGCCTTTAGCCCAGCACTTAACTCTTGGGATGAGGCCCGCTTTGTAAATGTTGATAATCCAGAGAAAATGAGCTTTTAGATTCTAAAGACGCCAGATATCTTCCACTTAGGCAAAATGCGGAGAATCATATTTAACAAAAGATGTTCTGGACAAATATGCTTCTTGAGGGATGAATATTTAATTATAAGGAAAATGATAAATCGAACATTAATGGGAAAATATGTTTGCCCTCAAGATTCATAGTTTTGATGGGTCTCTGGCAAATCTTATACTATGTTTATTGGGGTTATTTTATTGCTGGTTATTGTCTTTAATTGTTTGCTTGTTTTCTGCTCTGCTCAATTTTGTATGAGCCTGTGGAGCGATGGGTCTGCTCAGCCTCTTCTCTCCACTCCTGGGAGCAAGTCCAGATCTGGCTGTTGGATGCATGGCAAAGGCAAAGGTGTGGAGAAGGTTCAGAGGAGACAGGACAAGTAAAAATGGCAGGGTCAGGTTGTCATGGGGGATGCATGGCAGAAGCAAAGGTGTGGAGAAGGTTCAGAGGAGACAGGACAAGTAAAAATGGCAGGGTCAGGTTGTCATGGGGGATGCATGGCAAAAGCAAAGGTGTGGAGAAGGTTCAGAGGAGACAGGACAAGTATAAAATGGTAGGGTCAGGTTGTCATGGGGGAAACTGAGGCACAGGAGGCAAGCTGAGGTAGTACAAGAACAGTCTGAATTATAACAATATGCCAGTGTTACCTAAAAGGATGAGGAACATGGAGCTGTGCTTGAATCCCTACCTGAGCTGGGGACAAGGGGCCTCAGGCATCACTGATTGGAACCAAGGTTTGTCTGCAGCTTGTCAGTTTCTGTCTCAGAAGCTCCACATACTGGAGTGGGTATCCCGGCGATGCTGTGGGATAAACCAGGACACTGTGGTGTCATGGACAGCTGTCTGTCTGCCAGGTGAAGGCCCCTCTCGTTGCAGTGTGAGCCGGGCAGGTCATCCGTTTGGCAGCATGGTGACCACGGCTCTGGCCCCAGCTGCTATGGGAGGGAGGATGCTGGCACAGGGCACTGCCCACAGACTGCCTTTGCTCCATGCCTTTTCCATGAGCATGAGTGACTGTTCATGTGGGAAACGGCAGAGCCCTCGTGGCCCCCCTCGGCACTGTGCAATGGTACTGGAGGTGGCAGGAGACAGCCTGAGGGCCCAGGTTGTCCTCATACCCGGCTTCATGCCAGGGTGCATGCCAGGCACAGCACATGTGTCCCCGAGAGGCCCCTGATCAGGGTGGAAACCCAGCAAAGTGAAAATCAGAAATAGTGATTCTCCAGTCCCTGCTCACAGACAAAGAAAGAAAGAAATCATAAGCAATACTAGGCCCGGCACGGTGGCTCACACCTGTAATCCCAGCACTTTGGGAGGCCAAGGCAGGCAGATCACTAGAGGTCAGGAGTTCAAGACCAGCCTGGCCAACATGGTGAAACCCCCGTCTCTACTAAATATACAAAAATTAGCCGGGCGTGGTGGCAGGCACCTGTAGTCCCAGCTACTCAAGAGGCTGAGGCAGGAGAATTGCTTGAACCTGGGAGGCGGAGGGTGTGGTGAGGTGGAGGGTTTGGTGAGCCGGGATCGCGCCACTGCACTCCAGCCTGGGTGACAGAATGAGACTCCATCCCCAAAACAAAACAAACAAACAACAAACAAACAAACAAAAACTAAAGGGACAGTATCTTTTTAGCACCTGTCATTGTACAGGACGCTGGGGAGGGTACTGTGGACTTACCCTGGGTGGAAGGTCCCTATGTGAATGGAGAAGCTCGATGCTCAGAAAATGCTGCTGCCTGTGGTATTGTCCCATTTAAAGAGGCAGTTTGCAGTGCTTTTTCAAAAGTGGCATGCAGCATCAGAGAAAAGTCACCAGGGCTGGGATGATTCCAGAAAATGTTACAGAGCAAGTAGAATTTGACTTGAGGTTTGAAGGATGGGCAATATTTAAATAAAAATCAGAAAGGGTAGAGAGGGAGGGGCTGGGGGGAAGGCTGCCCACTGGACTGTCCTGTTCACCTCCAGGAGAACCTACAAGTGAGACATGGTCTCTTCTCAGGTGAATGGGGAGCCAAGTAGCGCTGGCGTGGATGAGCCACGCTCGGGGCTCAGGGAGGCAGGCCCAGGGCCCTGCACTGCCTGTCGTGGCTCATGAGTGATGGGAGAGATCTGGGCAGGCAACCCCCTCTCGTCCTGCATCATCAGCCCGGACTTGGAACTTGGCTGCTTTTTCTTTCTGCAGTGAGCAGAGAGCCTTGACCAACAATAAGCCTTTCTGCCAGCACTTGGCATTCCAGCTGACCTCGACCCAAGGCCTCCATGACTTCAGGAGGCGGCAGCTGGGAAGGGTCGGGCAGTTCTAGGCAGAGCACAGACGTCAGCTCGGACATCCCACCCCCCACCAGCCCTCTACCCCTGTGGTCTCCAGAACAACTAACACCTCCAAGCTCCAGGACACTGGAAAAAAATCTTTGCAAAGAAGCAAGGGGCCATCTCAGAAAATCCAGGCCCCCCAAACTGATGTAGAGAGAGGACTTTGACAGCATCCGCCACTCCGGAAGGTCACGAGGATACAGACACCATCTGGAGCCACCTCTGCTTCTCAGCCCCAACCAGGCAAGCCCCAGATCTTCAAGGGACTGATCTGTACCTGGGAATAAACTCATGGGTGGATGAGATTCAGTCTATCACACCCTAAAATGCAGAGCCCATAGTATTGGTGAGTGGTTCATGTGTCTCTGAAGCAAATTCAGGGCTATGGCTCAAACGTTATAAAAGTTAAAGAAAGAAATTCACTGGATACACACAGTGGGCTCTTTTAGCCTCATTTGAACTTAATTCGATATTTAAATACTCAAATAATAAATGATGGCTGGGCGCGGTGGCTCACACTTTAATCCCAGCACTTCGGGAGCCTGAGGCAGGCTGATCACTTGAGGTCAGGAGTTTGAGACCAGCCTGGCCAACATGGTGAAACTCCGTCTCTACTAAAAATACAAAAATTAGCCAGGCATGGTGGCAGGTGCCTGTAATCCCAGCTACTCGGGAGATTGAGGCAGCAGAATCACTTGAACCCGGAAGGGGGAGGTTGCAGTGAGCCGAGATTGCACCATTGCACACCAGCCTGGGTGACAGAGCAAGACTCCGTCTCAAAAAAAATTTTTTTTTAATAAAAATAAAAAATAAAATAAAATAAATGAGTCCACTGAAAGCGGTTTCTACCTTGATAGTTGGGTATGTGGCGTCATCGACATCACAGAAGGCTGATTGATATTACCTGTTACCAGTGTGGTTGAGTGCAAATGTTTGAGGTCTGGTGGGAGAAGAGTTTGGTATTCAGAACTCATCGAGGCCTTTGCTTACCACTTTCTCTCTCTTGCAGTGCTCCCAAATGTGCCGCTTCTGTTGGTTCACATGCTCCCATGTAGTTCTATCTGATATTCAGGGCTCTGAATTTCAAGCCAGACTCAGTGAGTGTGATTGTTACTGCTTTCCTGTCCTTCCTTTATCCTCTGTAGACTGAGGTCCCGTTTTTGCAGGTTGATATTCCTTCTTCGCTGGGCCCTGGACCCGCTGCTCACCAGTGTGGTGTCTGCATGGGCACTGCCCAGACTTGCACTGTTGGTCCCTCGATGACCGCATGGTCAGGCCTCAGGGCTCTCTGCCAGGCCAACCTACAGCCCATTCAGACCTGATTTCTGGGCCTGGATCCAGGGGACGCCATCTGGGAAGGGAGGGAGCTTCCCACGATACCACTGTGAAACTCACCAGGGAGGTCTTGGAAATTGAGCAGGCATCATTCAGATTCCATCCTGCTTTTTGGTCCTGAGAAAATCCTGCTTTTCCCTGGGTAACTGGGATAATAGGTCACCAGCTCCCGTGCCCTAGATGAGGACTAGTTAGCATTTTCTAGTGCCTGGAGATTTCCAGATGGAAGCTGTATTTGGGTCTGTGTATCTTTGTTACAGGATTCAATAATTCATGCACTGAATTTCCCTTCCCGGCAACTCCAGACACCAAATTGCTTCCTATGCTCACCCAATCACTTAGGAACTTAGCCTGTGTCTAAAGACCCTCTGTGCAGCCTGACCTGGCCAGCCATCCCCATACTTCCACATTTTTCATGCCTTTCTCCAACAGCGTGGCCGTGGCCCCTTAGGCGGCGATCGTTTTATCAATGGTCGCTCCCTCTTTTTATCTGTTGGCAGGAGCCCTTTTTCAACGCCCTGGCTGGAGTCTGGCCTGCACGCTTTGCTGAAAGAAGCCAGAGCCTCAGCCCTGCTTCCCTCTGAAATGAATGTTCCTCGAGCGCCCTCTGGTGGATTTTGGAGCTAACCGTCTGTGAATGCCGAGTGATGGCAACTGCCCTCCCGCCGCGTCTCCAGCCTGCGCGGGGGAATGAGACCCTGCGGGAGCATTACCAGTACGTGGGGAAGCTGGCGGGCAGGCTGAAGGAGGCCTCCGAGGCCGGCACGCTCACCACCGTGCTCTTCTTGGTCATCTGCAGCTTCATCGTCTTAGAGAACCTGATGGTTTTGATTGCCATCTGGAAAAACAATAAATTTCACAACCGCATGTACTTTTTCATTGGCAACCTGGCTCTCTGCGACCTGCTGGCCGGCATCGCCTACAAGGTCAACATTCTGATGTCCGGCAAGAAGACGTTCAGCCTGTCTCCCACGGTCTGGTTCCTCAGAGAGGGCAGTATGTTCGTGGCCCTCGGGGCGTCCACCTGCAGCTTACTGGCCATCGCCATCGAGCGGCACTTGACGATGATCAAAATGAGGCCTTACGACGCCAACAAGAAGCACCGCGTCTTCCTCTTGATCGGGATGTGCTGGCTCATTGCCTTCACGCTGGGCGCCCTGCCCATTCTGGGCTGGAACTGCCTGCACAATCTCCCGGACTGCTCTACCATCCTGCCCCTCTACTCCAAGAAGTACATCGCCTTCTGCATCAGCATCTTCACGGCCATTCTGGTGACCATCGTGATCCTCTACGCACGCATCTACTTCCTGGTGAAGTCCAGCAGCCGTAAGGTGGCCAACCACAACAACTCGGAGCGGTCCATGGCACTGCTGCGGACCGTGGTGATTGTGGTGAGCGTGTTCATTGCCTGCTGGTCTCCGCTCTTCATCCTCTTCCTCATCGATGTGGCCTGCAGGGTGCAGGCGTGCCCCGTCCTCTTCAGGGCTCAGTGGTTCATCGTGCTGGCTGTGCTCAACTCGGCCATGAACCCGGTCATCTACACGCTGGCCAGCAAGGAGATGCGGAGGGCCTTCTTCCGTCTGGTCTGCAACTGCCTGGTCAGGGGACGGGGGACCCGCGCCTCCCCCATCCAGCCTGCGCTCGACCCAAGCCGAAGTAAATCAAGCAGCAGCAACAACAGCACCCACTCTCCGAAGGTCAAGGAAGACGTGCCCCACACAGCCCCCTCATCCTGCATCATGGACAAGAACGCAGCGCTTCAGAATGGGATCTTCTGCAAGTGATCGTCTCTGTGCGCCCTGCTCTGCGGCTGTGTTATTTATTGCATGCATCGCTTCCACAGGGGCCCCTCGAGAGCTGTGCCTCGGGAGAGCTACCGTACTTTGACCAACAGCCTGCGCAGTGTGGACATCTCTTACAGAGGGGGCCCGAGGAATCACCACCCCATTTCAGTGTAGACAACGTGCCTTGTCCGCTTTGGGCTCCAGAGCCTTTCAGATGTACTGAGCTGCTGACATCATCCACAGCCTTCTGCTGAATCCCAGACACCCTCCCTGTTGTTCACAGAGAGGGAAGGTCGTGGGCCACATAATGCTGTGTGACTCTCCGTGTGCCTCTGAACGGTGTTTTGATGATTTACACTACATTTCCTATGCATAGAATGGACGCTTGTATATTCGTACATCTCTATGTTACACAGAATTTGTGTTGCAGGTGTTTGCCATGTGGTACATACATAGAATCTCCATACAACACACAGGTAACAGGTTATACAAGTGGGTTCGGACTGAACCCCCGGTACAAGGACATGGTTGTGAACTAGGTGGACATGCCATCCCTGGTCTCCTTAGACTGACATGAAGTCTCATATTCACCAAGTTTTTGAAGTTCAAATTCTCCAAAAAGGGCTTGTCCAAGGCTGGCCCCAGATGTGAGGGTCTGACCCACGCCAGCCCTGTGTCCTTTCAGTCATTTGTCCCTGCGTAATTTTAATCATATCCCAAAGTCAAATGATGTGATGGTTTTCAGGTTTCTGCAAATCACAGAAAAGCCAGTCGAGATCACGCAGGAGCTTGTGCCCCCAGGCGGGCCAAAGAGCGAGCCTATGAGGGAGCAGCAGAAGCGGAGGGCTGACCTGGCTCACCTTCCCATGCCACTGGGGCGGGGGTTTGCTTCAGGAAACAGAAGGTGTCTAGGAAATGAGCAGAGATTCACAAGACAGCACTTTGATTCTATGTTGAGTTTGTTTCTATATTAGAAAAGCACCAAGTCAGTAATCCCCCGTGGTGTCACAGCTGAGTAGCTGTGGCCACCAGCAGTTTCACAGCTTCCTGAAAGCTGGGACTAACTGTGATTATCAGTAAGAGAAGTTTAATTGTCAGGTTAGAAAATGTGATCTGGCAGTTGATGCATTCTTCAAAGTGATCTATTGTAATAATACCTACATGATACTGTAATTTTACTTTTCAACATAAGTTGAACCTGTAGCAGTCTGTTTACCTTGTAAAGGGATTTCTTAGAAGACATTTTTGTACATGCTCTTCCCCAAGGATTGTACATGTTATACAAATAGATGGAAAGAAAAGTGAACATGTTTGTAGAACTATCATAAGCACACAGTAGCCATGTTGAGTTCTCTTTAAAAACAAGGACAAAACCAACCAGCCTTCAAAGGAAGCTCACCTCAGAGTTCCCTAAAGTATTTTAGGTTCTGTGAGCATTTGCCTGAATTAAACCTAAAATAGTGGTCTTAACACATTAATAACTTTTTCTAAGAGAAATTGATTCCTGTTTTGTCATCTGATGCAAGTTGCTCTTATAAAGAGACATTTTTGTGGGTTCAGGGTAACTCATCTCCATGGGCTGACCAAAGACTTTTCTAATTTTTGTTACTGATGAGATGAAACCTATTTGTAAGGAAATCTTCCCCAGGAGCATTTCTGTTGCCTTCTTGACATCAATGAAAAGTAGCGTATTCTCTTATGAAATAGCATGAGAAAACCCAGGGCATTTCTAGGACAGTAAAACATTGAAGTACTGGATTAAGAAAATGACAGGCCAGGTGTGGTGGCTCACGCCTGTAATCCCAACATATTGGGGGGACGAGGTGGGCGGATCACCTGAGGTCAGAAGTTCAAGACCAGCCTGGCCAACATGGTGAAATCCCATTTCTACTAAAAACACCAAAATTAGCTGGACGCGGTAGCGCATGCCTGTAGTCCCAGCTACTTGGGAGGCCGAGGCTGGAGAATTGCTCAAATCCGGGAGACACAGATTGCAGTGAGCTGAGATTACGCCACCACACTCCAGCCTGGGTGACAGAGGAAGACTCTGTCTCAAAAAATAATAATAATAATGAATAAAATAAAACAACAACAAAATGCATTGGAGAGCCAAAACATTCAGTATTGCATTTTCACATAGGTGATGAAATGACTTTGGAACTTTATCTGTGTTATAGTTATGAATTGCTTTGGGAGCCTTAGAGCTCTCTCTAGCTATTGTTCATAACGCTTTGCTCCATAACCCTGATGTCCCCAATATCTAAGTATCTCAGCCTTCATCCATTAACTCTACTAGGGAGCCCACAGCCACCATTCCCACCAGGAGGTATCAATGTTTGTGGTATGACATAAGGCTCCCTTGAAATAACAAGACTTTTGAGCCATCTGAATTAAAAATACATCAAAAAAGTAGTTGTGCTCATTTGCTAAATGCAAAACATAATCACCTGTGATACCAATGCGCTCCAATAAGTCTAACTAGCTAGCCAGCTGGAGATAATTTAGCAGCTGAATGTTTCAAAGCCCTAACCTTGAAGTTTGGGAACAGGTGGTCTTCTGTGCTGCAGAGAAACTATGCATTAGATCTCTTTTCAATTAGAAACCTTTACTATTTCCAATGTATGTTTGTTAAAAAAAATAAAATAAAACCAAAAGGCTTCGTGTAAACCCACTCTTGGGAGGCCGTGGGATGGGACTGTTTTGTTGTTTTCACCGGGCGCCCTCCCCACTGCAGGGGTGCGCGCTGTTGCAGGCTTGTTACCCACCTGTGTTTCTCAGCATTTCAGGAATTAAACCACATGCAGAACCCCAAAGAATCTTTCCCCTTTCTTCTTCTTCTCCACTACCATAGGTGGTGTTTTAATGAAACTTCGGTGCATTGGGTGCTATTTACACCAGTTTGGTAGGTCATACTATTTTGAGAATGGTCTTTTGGTAGGGAGAAATTTGTAAGACCCATGGCAGCTCAAAGACATGGGACCTCTTGTCCTGCCCCATTTGCTCTTGTTTATGCAGCAGGAGAGAATAAGTCAGAGCCAACCCTCGCACACTAGCTTTCTCCCATACAAACGGTCCATTTTAGCCTCTCTGACCTGCGTGCTATGTAAAGAGGAGGCCAGTGCTCGGCATAGCTGTTCTGGTAGCGATGCTTGTTACAACTCATGATGAAATGCCCCAACGCAAGTGAGGACACAGCTGCCCACCCTGGTGCTAGAAGGTAAGGTGAGTCCTCTAGGAGTACATCTGCCAGGATGCATCTTCATTCCACAGCCTTGGTGGACGGGACGAGGCTTTGTTGTAACTGTTTTTTTAAAAGTCTCCCAGGGAACCACGGACAATCCCTCCTTCCTAGAGAAAAGTTTCAAGCTCCCCTCCTCTCTTTAGTGAGGCAATACAGAATCCATCATCCAAATGAAAGATACTTTTCACAATAGCCTTTATTGCCTGCAGACTTACATGTATAGTCCTTTAAACAATTAACTGTTTAGCAAACGGCTGCTTTTCTCAACCCTTGAGCCAGTTATTCCACGCTGGTAAGACCCTTTCACAGAAATGTAACAAGGTGCATTTTATAGAAAACATCTAATTAACTCACCAATTTCATGCTTTTAAATTGTATCTACAAGTGCAAAACTGCAACACCCAAATGTTTTTAGTATCTAAGTCAGATATCCAAAGGTTAGCTACATAATCAGAAATGCGCACACCACTGTTCTGATAATAAAGGCACATTTTCCAATAACCAATTATAACAAGAAGTGCAGCATTACCTAAATTGGGTGTGTCATCTTCCCCTCGTGGGTCACAGGATGACACTTGGGGATGCGATGCCGTGCCTGCACTTGGCGATCCCAGGAGCACAGAGATGCACCAGACAGATCATGAAGGGCTCATGCTTGGAAACCACACCATTTCCTGACAGAGTGAAGGAATCGCTGTGGATTCATCGAAAGGGAGGAGGGAATTTAAGCTAATTCTCTTCACCTGCTGTGTTGTCAAATCTCCAAAACACTGACCAGATAACTTAGGTTTTATCCTTTGTCATAGAACAAAGATTAGAGAACTTGAAATTCGTTTTGTATTTCCACTCCTCAGGGACGTCCAGAAAGCCAGTTCTGTTCCAGTACAAAGTAGAAAGTGGTGAATTGGCAATACGCCAAGACATAGACCGTTACAGTAATTCTTTTTGTTTCACAAAAAGTTAATGGAAACAAAACAACTTTCAAATAATATTCATTTGTCAATATGTATAATTTGCTATCCAAATGCTTTTTAAAAAGTTATTATCTTATTATTACACATGAAATTTACATGGAGTTGTCTCCTAATCCTGGGATTTTAACATCAAATGTTTAATTCTGAATACAAAGAAACATTCACATACTTAATTTTACAATATTCTGGAACAAGTTATATTCAAAAGTCAAATGAACAGAGAACATTCCACTTGCAACCAACACATAGTTGTTAACAAAATTAACCCCATTAATATTTAAAGATGGATTTATCCATTAATGCCTGTTTTAATTGCCACTTGATTTTGGTGGTTAGAAACTTTGGTTATGGTAAAAATGACCACGAGTGGGAATTCATCACCTCAAAGCTCGGGACCACAGCTCCCCGTGCGCGCATCTTTCTGTCTGCAGTATTTCAAGGTGAGACAATAAAATAGTCACCTAAAATTGTATGAGATTTTATTCCTGGTGCTTTTTCAGCGAGAACCGTTTTTCCAGCCCTAGGGAAGGAACCTGTGTGTTTTTGGCCGGAGGGATTCATCAATTCAGAACATCTGTGACAGCCAGGAGGAGGAAAGAAGGGAGGCTGGGATCACCTCCCGCCCCTTCTAGCATCTCTACTGAGAGTGGCAACTCCAGCTGTCCCTCCCCATCCTGAGCCTTCCGCGCTCTCCTCCACGCCACTAACACTCAGTATCTGACACCTGCAGTGCGAAGCCTCCAGAGTCCCCAGACTGACCTGGGCACTCCGCTCTCGGTTCTAGTTTACTTGGACACACGGGTACCTTAAGGCTTGTCACACTCCACACCTTTGTGTGTGTGTGTCTATTTCTTTCTAGGTTATAAACTCAGGCAGAGACCTCATACATTCACTTCTCTATCCCACGATTCCAGTGCAGCGTTGGCCACATATTAACTAATGTGCAAATGAGCCCAAGAAGCTGGCCAGAAATCCCAAGAGACTGTGCCAAGTACATGCAGCTGCACCTGGGAATACACCAAAGCATGACATCACAAGCACAGCCTCCTCCACCACACCTTCCCTTTCTCCTCCTTCCCCGCTGGCCTCAGACAGCTATGCATGGCTGCATGAACAAAGGTCTAAATCTAGGCTTGTTTTAGCCTCCTCTTCCCTTCTTCTCATCTTTATTCTGCCTCCACCTTCTTCTTTCCACGTCTTCCCCTGCTGGCTTCTCTGTCGTTTCCCACAGTGGGTTCCCCCAGCCCCCGTGGTCCTCATGTCCTGTTCTTGTTCCCTTTGTGCTGGATCCCACATCCTACAGCATCCAGGACCATCCTCCATGGCTGATGCCACAGCCTGCCAATTCCCAAATTCTTCACGTTTGTTTGACTTCCTAGCTAGTTGTAAAACCAAAGCCCAGGGAGGAGTCCCAAGATGCACAGCATAGAGTCAGTCTGCATGTGTACAGAGACGCAGACCCGTTTTTAATCAATGTAAGTATATGCATGTACGTATATACATATGCAATTCACATTCACAAGTCCTGGTATAAAGTTGCAATTTTTCTGGCTGCTATAAAATGTGCCAGTTTTAAAACTGTGCATTTGTTGCTTGCAAACTTATAAATATGTATAAACCCCATTATAAATAAATTGTGGCTGGCAGATGGCATTTAAGCTGCCAGCAATGGTTGCATGGAGTTATAAATGCTTATTAATTCTCCACTTTTAAATTCACAGCACGGACCCTGGGATCTGTGACATGAAGTGGTGTGAAAACATAATTATAAATTAGAGGGGGGAAAGCCATCAATAAGAGACAGGTAAGGGCTGGAAACTCTCACTAGTGAGTGATTCTCAAAGTCAAGACTTCAGAGCAGCTGCACCAACATCGCTTCGAGAATTTTTGAAATGCAAACTCTTGGGCCCCACTCCAGACCTAGGGAGTCAGGAGCTTGGCGGGGCCAGGGGGTGGGAGGGCCTGCCATCTTTGTCTGAACCAGCTTGCAGGGTGGTTCTGATGCCTGCCTTCCATCCGAGTCTGCTTGTCATGAACGCCTGTCTCTCAGCCCAAGGACTTCGCCGGCTTGGGAGGCACGTACAGGTGTGTGCAGGGCCAGTCAGAAACTGTTTCCAGAAACAGCCTTCCATAAGTGATAGACTTGGTGACTAAACACCCCAGCCGTCTCCCCACTCTGCTGGGCTAACTCTGGGGTGTCAGCTCTGTCTCTCAGGGTTCCCCAGTGGGATTCGGCTCCAGTTGTGCACATGATGGTAACTTACTTGATAATGCACGTCTTCCTCGTCAGCTTCCTTCTCGCCCTACTCCTGGGATCTTCACTCAAATAAACTACATACCCTCAAGTCCTCTCTCAGGGTTTCCCTCTGGAGAAACCCCAACTAAGACAGAGGAAACAGAAACACTGCCTCTCGCATCTGAATGACTCAGGCTTTTACGCATTTCGAGATGGAGCACAGATGTAGAACCCGGGAGGGAAGCACTGCGTGCCATTTCCATGGGGCGGGGGGTGAGCTTTACGCACAGGTCCAGGACTGTGAGTCCTGTGCTCTTTCCTAAGTTGATCCCCAGGCCCTTGCATGGCTCCAGTTTCCTCTTCTGAAAAGCGGGGCCCCCAGCTGGGCTGTCTTGCTGAGCTCCCTGCCCTGTGATCCTGTGCGGAGCTGGCAGTTCTAGGTTGGCACTGTGTCCAGGAGTGGGTTTGTCCACTTCATCTGTCTTAGAGCCAACTTTGAAAGTTCCACGGGAGAACCTGAGTATTACTCTGAAACCCACTGCAAGGTCTGTCTGGGTCCTGCAATGACCTCTTTGCGATCTTTCCACAATCCTCCTACTCACTCCCAATCCTACTGTCACCGTCCACAGAAAGGGATCTATGGACAGCACGCAAAGTTGGGCCAGCAAGAGAGAACTGATGGGCACATTGGGAATGAAGAATTTTATAAAATCATTGCGCTTTACATGTTTCATGTATTTGTCAATCCCCAGCACTCCCTCAAGCTGGGAACACGTATAGCCCTGCGGTGTAGAGCACACCAAGGCTCAGAGAAATCCAGCAACCCGCCTGAGTCCATGCCGTTCTGGGTGTACCAGGGTGGAGGTATCTACTCATGGCCAGCACTGCCCCTGCCCCAGGAACGCCTACAGTCCAAGGCTTCTGTCCCAAGCTCAGCCCAACAGAAAAGAAATGTGTGACTGCCCTTCAGGTGGCAGCCAGTTTGGAGGAAATGAGGACCCAGACGTCCATCTTAAAGCGTTGCTTATAGAAAGAAGCTACCCAAGTTTCGGATGCTACTGAAAAGGAAAGCTTTATTTCGGGACCTGGGGGCCACTTTCAGAATCCTAGCACCAGGCATGGAGGCTGGGCTGGACACACATGTCCACTGTGCCCCCAGCACATGGGTCCTTTAGGATCCACCCTTCCCTGAGCCTGTCCTTCCTTTTAAGTTAGGCCTTTACCTATACACACGGCTTCTCATTTCCTTTCTTCATTAGAAATTCCCCACGACCTCCTCCTCCTCCAGGAGGCCCTAAAGAAGGCCATATATGGCCCAATCAGGCCTTTGTCCATTATCCCAACATTAGAGATGGCCTGACAAAATAGCCGCTCGCTCGTCAAGGCTGAGCGGACGCCCAGTCTTTGGGCGCTTCTGATATAAAAAGCAGCAACAGTGGTGTCTTAAGCACAGGATTTAAGATTGAGTCATTTGACTGCGGTGTTTTTCACCTCCCCACCTGATTCTCCAGTGAGCTGCTCAGTGGCAGCCTTGGAGGTCAAGAATCAAAGCTGAGTTAAACCACAATGAGCACCCCCATGGGAGGCCCAGCCGGCCTCCGCGCGACAGAGATGTCATTTGAAGCACAGCTGATTCATTTGTGGGGTTAAGGGAGGTGGGTAGGGGTCTCTAGGGCCACTCAGTAAGGGCAGAGGGGCCGTTTTAGGACTGCTGGCCCCCACCTTGTACTCCCAGAAGACATAGAGTCTGGGGTTAAGTGTTGGGGGTGCCCACTGGAGGGGCAGCAGGGCCCAGGTGCACTCTGCAGGGCCACAGTGGCCCAGCACAGCAGCAGCAACTGTGCCCTAGAAGCCCGAGGCCCTGGAACGCAAGGTATAGTGCCGTTCCCACTGCGTTCACTGTTCAGCTTCCCTGCCCTGCCCAGGCAGAGATGTGGCCTGAGAAAGTGTGGGGAAGAGGGGCCCAGGCTAGACAGGGGGGAGGGTCCACTGCTTTTGCCTTGGAATCCTGAGCTCAAAGCACAGGCTGGCACACAGCAGGGCTCAGGAAATGCTGAGTGAGCAGGGCTCTGCAGCCAGATGACAACATGGCCTCCAGCAAGGTGTGGCACCAGCCCCAGCCTCAGTTTCCCCATGTGTCAGTGAGGCTCACAGGAATGGTCCAGCACATGGTGCTGGAGGGAAGAGTTGGGATAACTAACGTGCGCTCTAATCCGCTTTACAAATGGAAGGGAACAAAGATTAGAAAATCGCTGCCATCTGCTATGTCTGAAGCCTGCTCACTTCACTGGCACTATTCTAGTGTAACCAATATTCTAATCTGAGATTTAAAATGTATATTTTGAATTAATATTAAAAAGAAAAAATTTGACTCCAATACTTTGAATTTTTAAATTGATTCTCATGCAAAAAAAGTATTATATATATTTTCTATCACCATCAAACTAGACACTGACTTCACAGCAGGAGCTACTAAAGCTGCAGATTACCATTCAAGTCCCCCCAAGAGAAAAATAAAGTAAATCAAATGTTACAGCATTCACAGCTCCTAATTTGCGTTTCCTACTTTGCTATTGTCCCTGAATGTTATAATAGCATTTTGACCTTTCACAAATGGGGAATGCACGAATGTTGAAAGAAGGTCATTTCGCACATTTTTCTATGTGGTGCACATGCACACACAGGTGGGTCAGAGCTGTGTGTGTCTCCCCAGGGCTCCCAGCCTCCCAGAGGACAGATGTGCAGGGCAGCTCTCAGAGCATCCAAGTCAACACTGTCTCGGGGCAGAAGCCTGATGCAGCTGCTGCCAGCATCCCCATGCAGCCCTCTGCTTCTAGATCACTAAGCAGAGTATCCACATGATGCCTGAAGCCAAAACCATTTCAGGAAACAGTAGCTCAGTCTACATTATCCAGAGTGTCACTCCACTGCAGAACATTCTAGAACACTGACTTCACTGTCATCTCAAATTCATTGGACCCTCAAAGGCAAAACCCCCCTAGAAAGCCATGTATGAAGGCTGGGGCCTGCCCTGACTCATCCTCACTCGTTAGCTCTAACCTATCCTTCCATCTGGCCACACGCACACCCCAAGGCAGAAATGGGGCTCACGCCATTGGCATTAGAGCTTAGCAGTATTATTATCTGCCAGAGTTTTCAGACTCCTTGTAACTCTCCTTACAGGATCAGATTTATCACTAGCCAACTCTAAACATGTTTAGGGTGTCTTTCTGTTCTGCTGACCTGTACCCTACAGGGTGCTGTACCCTGTTGGGGTCTCACCAGAACGAGAGCCAAGCTGCCAACGAGCAAATGGATCCATCTATTCTTTAAAGGGTATCTGTGAAAATCACAGGGCAGTCTCAGCCCAGATAGTATTTGAAAGCCCTAAACATTGCCAGTTTTCTAACACCAAATGACTCCTCAGGAAATGACAGTATTTTACCTGGAAGAAAAGGAGTCAAGACAAAGAGTGGGGGTGGGCACATGCTCTTCCCTGCAGCGACTGGGAAACCTTGTTGGGACAGCAGGCCTTTCCCCCATCCCTCATGCCAGAGGCAGAACCTCAAATGGATTCCAGTGACTCCTGGGTTTCTGGCACACGCAGCCCCAGAAGCCTCAATGCCTGAGTCTCCGGGACTGAGCTCTGGGATGGGTGCCTGCTCTTGCTGTCACACGGGCTTCTCCCCTATTGTATAAGGTGGGAGGGGGACTTTACTAGCAACTACCACAAGCAGCCTGTAGTCAACCACTGACTAGAGGGAGATACAAACCAGGAACTTGCCCCAGCCATCCTTCTACAAATACCCATTTTAGCATTAGATGCACAAGAACAGGGAAGCACTCGTCAACCAAGATCTTGGTTGGTGAAGCTTATTTTGTGCCGTTTTGGCATGAAATGAATTCCCAAGTACTCCTTGCACAACTGGGGTCAAGGGTGGCGGGGTCCGGTGCTCAGCAGGACCCGGAGGAGCTGGAGTGCCACCTGTTCTTTAGTGAAGCTGCAGTGAGTCGTCTGGTGCTGGACACCCCAGGCACGTGGAGTGCAGTGCAGGGAGCACAGGAGGTATCCTAGGGAGGCCAAGGGAGGATGTCTGCTCCCACCAGCACGCACAGTCATGCCTCAGAGCAAGTATCTCATAGCTTGCAGTGCAGGGCTAGGCATGCTCTGAGCAGCACGCCTTGCAATTCCATCACAATTCTGTTCTTCTATTCCCCTCCAATTGTGCTTATTAGGTAAAACTGCAGGCTACACCTTCCTAGTGGCATTTCCCGGTGGAATGGGTCAGTTGAATTAAATTTTTGCCTGGACAACTACAGTCAAACTTATTTTTTTTCATTAAAAACATACAGCACAGAACATTAGTCTTACATCTTTCTTAGTCTTAAAAAATATAAATATAGAGGGATACTTTGTACAGGATGTATAGGTATGTACACCTTTAATATGCATATGAGAAATTCAGAACCAAGTTTATGAAACTTGACCTTAAAGGAAGCCTTCCTTTTGAAGCTTTTGAAGAAGGCTCTGAGCCATAGGCAGCTGTCCCAGTTCCTGCAGCCCCGATTCCAGTCCACTCCAGGTCCTCCTGACCTGGTGCACAGTGCTGGGAGCAGCGCTGGCTGGGTCACTGCTTCCTCTCCACTGGCTGCTGGAGGCACAGCTCACTCCCCGCAGAGACGATGGGCAGGCTGCTCTCTAGGTGGTGGTTGATGAGGTGGCTGATACTGTCAAAGACTCTGTCCTTCGTCCGGATCTATGAATGAAGCAAAGGAATGGTTAAGCACATCCCACAGGCAGTAAAAAGAGAACATGCTTTGCTCAGAATCAGCCAGACCATCTGAACTGGCCCAGAAGGAAAGGAGGAGGGGGACAAGGGGCTTCCTCGAATGAGTGTCTTCCATCTGAGCCTGGCCCCACCTCAATGCCAGCACCTCCGGGCAGCCTTCCTTCCTCCCCAGGCATCCTGGGCACCCACCAGGGGCAAGCTCCACAGTTCCCCAGAGGAGCTCCTGTTGCCCCTGCAGTCCCCCACTGGAGAGTGAGCCAGGCTGGGTCAGAGGTACAGGCTCCATGTTCCTGGGCTTTCAATTCTACAGCCTGCCCATCAACTTTTAATGCCATGTTAGGGGAGAGGAAGTTGAACACTCTGCCCTGCTTGCTGGCCTGCACCGTGGTCCCTGGGGTCCATCAGCTGCCTCCACTCTGAGCCGGCACATTCACAGATATGGCTCACACTTGAAAAAGGTGGGGTGGGGCCTGTCAGGAGCTGTCTTTCGAGGAGTTCTGGACACAATGCCCTGGGACTTGCATGTTTGAGAAGTGGGAGATGGAGGCAGAAAGCAGCCACCTGGCTATGTCCATTCACCCTCACAGGCCACCCTCGCGGTTACGCTCGAGGGTCAGTTGAATTCCCTGCTTCGCTCTCCAGCCTTAGTAGGGGTCTCCTCTCCATCAGTGTGTGCAGATGAACTTCCAGGAGCCCATCCTTTCATGGGACACCCAGCTCTCCTCGTCCTCCTGCAGGCACTCCCAAGGCTATGTTCATTCTCCGGTTTTCCCCAATATTATCTTTTCCCCAAATTCTCATTGTCACTCCTGCTTCCACTAATGTGGCCACTCTTGCCTCTCCCCCTCCGTCAACCTACCAAAGAAACATCAGCCTCTGGACTTTTAACCACCATCCCGCCCCCACCCCAAATATATACTTCAGGTGTGCATATTGGAAGTCCCCACCCAAGGTGCTCTGAGAAGCTCATACCACCTGCTCATGGCTCTACCAACTAGCAGCTGAAGGAACAGAAGAACTTTGAAATTAGAGTGTTTTCCTCCTGCAGGAACCCTTGCCACCCATCTCTGTAAGCACCAGAGGGAGAAGAGCTCTCTGGACCAGAGGGTCTCCTGATTTTTGGGCACTAAGCCTCACTAAGGATGTAACCTGTTGGGCAAGTTCAGAAAGGAAGCTTTTGGCAAGACTTCCTAGCATCTTTCTACTGAAGTTGTTTAATTCTCTTGGGGCTCCTCAGCATTCCTGCCCCAGAAAGACCCCCTGAGTGACTCAAGCAGCATACTTATTTGGAAGCCGGGGGCACCAAGGAACTCAGCTTGAGACCAGTACTGGGGTGTTGCCTTAACATTGACTCCTTACTCTTTCCTTAATGACTGACACTCACATTAAGTTCTGAGCAAACTGGAATGGGTGAAGCGTGGTTTAGGGCAGGGAAGTGTCTGAGACAATAGTCTCAACCTGGTCTCACCTCCAAACCTCCTGAGGACCTTTTAGTAACCACAGTCCAGGCCCCAGGCCAGTTCCATAAGAAGCTCAGGGTGTGGCCTGGGCACCAAGTGTCTTAGGCTCCTTCAGTGATTCCAACATGCTGTCAAACCTGAGAATCACCAGTTAGCATATTTCAGTATATAGGCTGGCCAACATAAACACATATATATGTATTTACTGACTAAGGAAATAGAGAGGCCAGTTCACTTCTTTGCCATAAATACTGAAGTCTGGCTCCTGCCCAAAGAACTTACAGCCAACAGAACTCTCTGTGTGGACCCACCTGTTATGCACTAGAAATGCTGATGGCTGATTAAAACCACTGGGCAGCCAAGACAAACTTAGACTCCAGACACACCTGCAAGGATTCTGCCACAGTGAAGACACATGGAATGTTAACCCCAGACAACTGGTTGAGGCTGTGCATAGTAAAGAGGAAATAAAAATCAAGATGAAAGCCTTCATTCTAGTCAGGCTACAGAAGAGACTAAAATATACATATACTAGAAATTTAGAAAAGTCTAAAATTAATCATCTAAGCTTCCACCTTAGGAAGCTAAAAAAGGAAGAACAAATTAATCTAAAGTAAGCAGGAGGAAAGAAATAATAGATAAAAATTAGGGCAGAAATCAATAAATTGAAAACAGCAAATCAGTAGAAAAAATAAATGAAACTAAAAGCTGGTTCTTTGAAAATATCAATACAATTGATAAACCTCTAGCCGGGCTAAGAAAAAAAGATGATAAAGCCCAAATTATCAATATAAGAAAGAAAAGAGGGGACCCCACAAGAGATCCCATGAACATTAAAAAGACAGTAAAGGAATACAGGAATAACAGAATTCAACCTTGTGGCCAGTTTATCAGGTTCTTATTTGCATTTGATTTACAATATCCCCAACATATGATAGGTTTATTGGGATGTAAGCTCATCCTAGGTTGGGGGGCATCTGTATTATGGATGACTCTACGCTCATAAATTTGATAATCTAAATTTAAAAATTCCTTGAAAGGTACAACCTGCCAAAACTCACACAAGAAGAAATAAACAACTGGAATAGGCATATATATATTAAAGAAATTGAATCAATAATTAATAAACTTCCAAAACAAAAAACACAAGGCCTAGATGGGTTCACTGGTGAATTCTATCAAGCATTTAAGGAATAATTTATTTCAATTCCCTACAATCTTTCTCAGAAGATAGAGTCAGAGAACATACTTCCTCATTCTATGAAGTCAGCATTACCTTAATACCAAATCCAAAGACATTAAAAGAACTCTAACAGAACAGAGCCCTCAGAAATAATACCACACATCTACAGCCATCTGATCTTTGACAAATCTGACAAAAACAAGAAATGGGGAAAGGATTCCCTATTTAATAAATGGTGCTGGGAAAATTGGCTAGTCATAAGTAGAAAGCTGAAACTGGATCCTTTCCTTACTCCTTATACAAAAATTAATTCAAGATAGATTAGAGACTTAAATATTAGACCTAAAACCATAAAAACCCTAGAAGAAAACCTAGGTAATACCATTCAGGACATAGGCATGGGCAAGGACTTCATGACTAAAACACCAAAAGCAATGGCAACAAAAGCCAAAATTGACAAATGGGATCTAATTAAACTAAAGAACTTCTGCACAGCAAAAGAAACTACCATCAGAGTGAACAGGCAACCTACAGAACGGGAGAAAATTTTTGCAATCTACTCATCTGACAAAGGGCTAATATCCAGAACCTACAAAGAACTCAATCAAATTTACCAGAAAAAAACAAACAACCCCATCAAAAAGTGGGCAAAGGATATGAACAGGCATTTCTCAAAAGAAGACATTCATACAGCCAACAGACACATGAAAAAATGCCCATCATCACTGGCCATCAGAGAAATGCAAATCAAAACCACAATGAGATACCATCTCACACCAGTTAGAATGGCAATCATTAAAAAATCAGGAAACAACAGGTGCTGGAGAGGATGTGGAGAAATAGGAACACTTTTACACTGTTGGTGGGACTGTAAACTAGTTCAACCATTGTGGAAAACAGTGTGGCGATTCCTCAAGGATCTAGAACCAGAAATACCATTTGACCCAGCCATCCCATTACTGGGGATATACCCAAAGGATTATAAGTCATGCTGCTATAAAGATACATGCACACGTATGTTTATTGCGGCACTATTCACAATAGCAAAGACTTGGAATCAACCCAAATGTCCATGAGTGACAGACTGGATTAAGAAATGTGGCACATATACACCATGGAATACTATGCAACCATAAAAAAGGATGAGTTTGTGTCCTTTGTAGGGACATGGATGCAGCTGGAAACCATCATTCTCAGCAAACTATTGCAAGAACAGAAAACCAAATACTGCATGTTCTCACTTATAGGTGGGAATTGAACAATGAGATCACTTGGACACAGGAAGGGGAGCATCACACACCAGGTCCTATTGTGGGGAGCGGGGAGGGGGGAGGGATAGCATTAGGAGATATATGTAATGTAAATGACGAGTTAATGGGTGCAGCACACCCACATGGCACATGTATACATATGTAACAAACCTGCATGTTGTGCACATGTACCCTAGAACTTAAAGTATAATAAAAAAAAAAGAACTCTATAGCACAATACCTCTCATGAACATAGATGCAAAAATGCTCAATAAATATTAACAAATTGAACCCAACAATGTATAAAAATAAGTATACACCACAACCAAGTGGAATTTATTTCAGGTATGCAAAGTTGGTCCAATATTCAGAAATCAATTACTTTTATCCATCATGTTAAAGAAGAAAAATCACATGATCATATCAATGGATGCAGACAAAGCATTTGGCAAAATCCAACATCTCTTACCAAGAGATTTTTTTCTTTTTTCTTTTTAAAAAAAGGTCTTTTTTTACAAACAAATGGAAATACATTCCATGCTCATGGATAGGAAGAATCGATATCGTGAAAATGGCCATACTGCCCAAACTAATTTATAGATTCAACTCTATCCCCATCAAGCTACTACTGACTTTCTTCACAGAATTAGAAAAAACTACTTTAAATTTCATATTGAACCAAAAAAGAGCCCACATCACCGAGACAATTGTAAGCAAAAAGAACAAAGCTGGAGGCATCATACTACCTGACTTCAAATTATACTACAAGGCTACAGTAACCAAAACAGTATGGTACTGGTACCAAAACAGATATATAGACCAATGGAACAGAACAGAGGCATCATAAATAACACCACACATCTACAACCATCTGATCTTTGACAAACCTGACAAAAACATGCAATGGGGAAAGGATTCCCTGTTTAATAAATGATGTTGGGAAAACTGGCTAGCCCTAAGCAGAAAACAGAAACTGGACCCCCTCCTTACACCTTATACAAAAATTAACTCAAGAAGGATTAAAGACTTAAATGTAAGACCTAAAACCATAAAAACCCTAGAAGAAAACCTAGGCAATACATTTAAGACATAGGCATGCACCAAGACTTCATGACTAAAACACCAAAAGCAATGGCAACAAAAGCCAAAATTGACAAATGGGATCTAATTAAACTAAAGAGCTTCTGCACAGCAAAAGAAACTATCATCAGAGTGAACAGGCAACCTACAGAATGGGAGAAAATTTTTACAATCTACCCATCTGACAAAGGGCTAATATCCAGAATCTACCAAAGAACTTAAACACATTTACAACAGAAAAATGACCCCATCAAAAAGTGGGCAAAGGATATGAACAGACACTTTTCAAAAGAAGACATTTATGCAGCCAACAAAGTATGAAAAGAAGCTCATCATCAGTGGTGATTAGAGAAATGCAAATCAAAACCACAATAAGATACCATATCACGTCAGTTAGAATGGTGATCATTAAAAAGTCAGGAAACAACAGATGCTGGAGAGGATGTGGAGAAATAGGAACGCTTTTACACTGTTGGTGGGAGTGTAAATTAGTTCAACCATTGTGGAAGACAGTGTGGTGACTCCTCAAGGATCTAGAACCAGAAATACCATTTGACCCAGCAATCTCATTACTGGGTATATACCCAAAGGATTATAAATCATTCTACTAAAAAGACACATGCACATGTATGTTTATTGCAGCACTGTTCACAATGGCAAAGACTTGGAACCAATCCAAATGCCCATCAATGATACACTGGATAAAGAAAATGTGGCACATATATACCATGGAATACTATGCAACCATAAAAAAGGATGAGTTCATGTCCTTTGCAGGGACATGGATGAAGCTGGAAATGGTCATTCTCAGCAAACTAACACAGGAACAGAAAACCAAACACCACATGTCCTCACTCATAAGTAGGAGTTGAACAATGAGAACATGTGGACACAGGGAGGGGAACATCACACACCAGGGCCTGTCAGAGGGTGGGGGGCTAGGGATAGCATTAGCAGAAATACCTAATGTAGATGACGGGTTGATGGGCGCAGCAAACCACCATGGCACGTGTATACCTATGTAACAAACCTGCAAGTTCTGCACAGGTATCCCAGAACTTAAACTGTAATTTTAAAAAGGGTCTTTAAAAAAAAAAAACAACTCTCAATAAAGTAGGTTTTTCTTTTCTTTTCTTTTCTTTTTTTAAGCCCTCTTGATAAAGTAGGAGAGGAAATTCCTCAACTTGATAAAGAATATCTATGGGTTGGGCATGGTGGCTCATACTTGTAAACCCAGCACTTTGGAAGGCCAAGGCAGGAGGATCACTTGAGGTCAGGAGTTCAAGACCAGCCTGGCCAACACAGTGTAACCCCATCTCTACTGAAAAAAATTCAAAAATTAGCCAGATGTCATGGTGGGTAACTATAATCCCAGCTACTCAGCAGGCTGAGGCAGGAGAATTGCTTGAACCCAGGAGATGGAGGCTGCAGTCAATTGAGATCATGCCACTGCACTCCAGCCTGGGCAACAGAGCAAGACTCTGTCTCAGAAAAAAAAAAAAAAAGAATATCTGCAAAAAAACCCTACAGCTAACATTATATCTGATACTGAGAAACTCAAAGATCAAGAACAAGACAAGGATATTCCCTCTCACTACTCCATTTCAATATTGTACTGGAAGTCCTAATATTCCAAAGAAAACCTATAGAATTTATTTTCTGATTTCATCTTTGTAAACCATTATTGCTAAAACGTGTTGCCATTTTTAGGTAGAAATCTCCAAGGTTTCACAGCAGCTTAATTAAAATATGCCTCTTCTCTAGGCTGGGGGAAGAAGTGCACACTTGACTTTGTGTGGCCTGTGGTCAGTAGGCATCACCTACAGTGTCCAAAAGTAAGACAGTAAGACAGAAAAGAAAAAAAAAAGGTATACTGATTGGGAAGGAAGAAATGAAACTGCCTTTGTTCACAGATGGCATGATTGTCTAGAAGAAAATCTGAAAAAAAAATCAAAAAAACCTCCTTGACCTAAATGTGATTATAGTAAGGTTGCAGGATATAAGGTAAATATACAAAAGTCAATCACTTTCCTGTATATCAGCAATGAACACATGGAATTTAAAATTTTAAACGCAATACCATTTACATTGGCACCCCTGAAAATGAAATAGGTATAAATCTAACAAAATGCCTATGAGATCTATATGAGGAAAACTACAAAAGTCCGATAAAAGAAATCAAAGAACTAAATAAATGAAGAGGTATTTCATATTTATGGATAGGAATCCTCAATATTGTCAAGATGTCAGTTCTTTACAATATTTATTAAATAATATCAAATAAAGTCTATTTAAAAACCAAAAGAATAAATGAATATTCAGTTTGAGAGCACTGGGTGGGACTCAGTTTTCAGGGAGAGAAGCTGGAGGAGGTGAGGTTTTGCAAAGAAACAAAAGCAACATCTCCTACTCCTAAAACAAGAGCACTTTGGAGCCTCTGGAATGGTTCATAGTAAGGAATTTCTTCTTGATTTGATTTTTGTAGACTGTTCCTGTTAAAAATGTGTATCGTTTTTAGGTAGAGATCCCCAAGGTTTCACAGCAGCTTAATTAAAACATGTTTCTTCCCTAGGCTAGGGCAGAAATGCACACTCAGCTCTGTGTGGCCTGTGGTCAGCAGGAATCACCCCCAGTGTCCAAAAGTAAGGAGAATGGGGGTCAGGTTAAGGGGTGAAAGATGGAGAGGTGACACGGGGTTGGAAGGTGCAAGATAGGAATGGTGGGGGTGAGAGGTGAGGGTGGAGGGTGAGAAGCAGCAGGGCAAGGAGGTGGGGTGCCAGTTGTGGGGCAGGCTCCTTTGTCCCATATTTTGGGTGTGGGGACCTCTGTGGTCTGTGGACAACAGCAGGTCTGGCTTGTCCTTTTCATCCTTCCCTCTGGGCCTCCCTCAGGACTCCCTAGATGGTTGGTAGGAAGGTGAGGGCTCCTCCTCTGGCTGTGACCTATGTCCAAGTCAAAGCAGGAGAAAACACGGATAGTTTCTGGTGCCAGGCTCTAGGGGGACACTAAACTATCACCAGCAACAAAATGAGACAGATAAATCATCCTTAAAGAAGGCCTTCCAGGGGCTGGCACAAAACTGCCCTCACGTACAGTAGGAGATGCAGGCCCAGGAGGAGAGCAAAGTGGGCAGGCCGACCTCAGGACGTGGGTGTTGTGAGTGGAATGTACAGGAGTGGGGCAGGGGACACAGGTTAGTCCCCCTCATCAACTCTCCATGTCTCCTCCATCAGCAGTGACTAAGCTGGGCACAAATGTCTGTTTGCAGGATTGTGTGTCTGGGTGGAGCTCTGCCACTGGGTGCTGTACCTTGGTGATCCTCCAAAGTTCCCAGTGGTGGAAGGATGCAGGGGAGAGCCTTCTGCCTATGGTGGCACACATGGGCCTCATGAGGACACTCAGGGCTTGGGAAGGTGCCCAGGGGAGCGGTAGGGATCTGCCGAGCTGCAGCCCCAGTTTGACCTCACAGGGACATTTCGCACTGAGCTTCAGTGCCCACACAGGAGATGCCCACCAGTTGCACCAGCCTTCTGGAACAATAATATTCTAGCAGAATCAGGTTTGTAGCTTTTGTTCTCATTGTATGGAAAGTCCACTCGTTGTTAGTATTGACTATCACTGCCAATTCCACCTTAACAATGATTTTTCAGGAGCTCTGCAGCTGGATAGAGGGGTAGTCTCCTCCTGCCCCAGGGAAAAGCCCAGGCTACCTTGGGAACTGTGCCATCTCCATGAGACCTCCAGGACAGAATTTGATGAATCACTGCTCAAGAAACCACAAAGAAGTCTTCACTCAGCTGCCAGAGTAGGCAGGCCAACACCACCGCACTCAACGTCCCCACAGCCATGACCTCAGTGACCAAAGACAGCACCAGATCTGCTCACAGAGTGGAGGGCCTAGGCCCAGGTCACCTCTGGGAAAGCATAGCTGTCCCACAAAACTAACCCGAAATCCATGTAAAAACCCACAAACCAGAAGCAAAGCAGGCAGAGAGAAGGAAGTACTGTAGGAAGCTGAGCAGTGGCTCTCCTTGAACCCTGCCTGCATGCCGGGGCTCACCTGCCTTGGGCCATCCCAGGTGAGGCTCCCCTGTCCTGCACCAGGTGGAAACTGAGTGCTTCCAGCACCCCTTGGGGCCAGTAGAACACAGTGCTAGGAATCTGAATCTTGAGAGCTGGCGGGCTCCTTCCACATTGCCTGACGTTGCCCTCTAAGACATTTCTTTCCCAGCCATGGAACAACTGTGTCACACAGAGCCCTACCTGGATGCCCAGTATACGTGACTTGGGAATACAATGGGAGGAGGCCGGCCCTGGAGCACTCTCAGGACCCTGCCTGCCCCTGCGGGCTTCCAGAGCAAGACTACAGGGTGGTCTTTCCCACTCAGAACTTCCACTGTGTGGGTAAGTCACACGACTTGCCCGAGCCAGAGGTGACTGAATGGGCTGCGTAATTTCCATATTTCCTTTGTAGTGAACAAAGGCATGATGTCAATGAGAGAAGTCAGCTGGTCCTCCAGCAAACAGAACAGAGGCCTCAGCTCATTTTGCTGAGCAGGGAACTCCACCCCACCCTACACCCCAGCAGGGCTGGACCACCGTCTCAGCCAAGACCCAGGCAGGAACCTGAAGAGCCTCGGGCAGCACTTAAACACTTTAACTGTCCCCTCGGGGCTCCAGGAGCCTAGAAGGAGACGCAAGGACCCTACAGTGGGGAAAGCTCAGACTGCCCACTTCCTTCTCCAAAGCCTGCTCCACCAGTCTGGCCACCGTCACCTGTGGCTTTGAGGCAGGATAGGTAGTCAAGGAAGTAATCATGTTTTTGGGACCTGGCAACCGTGGGATGTACAGTCAACACAGTAAGCCTCAGCATTCACACTGTAGTCCAGCTAATTCAAGCACAGCTATCTTCAGTAGGACATCTCCCCCTCTAGAGAGCACTGCGCACTTTAATTTTACTTGTGCCCAGACTGACCCTTTGCTCATTATAACAGCAAAAACACATCCCTGGGTGGAGATTTAAGATGCTAATGAGATGTGACTTATGAACAAGCATGTTCAGCTACTACGCATGTGCCCCCAGAGGACCACCCAGAACATGCTTATAGCAACACCTCCTTATGAATAATCATGAAAGGCGCCCATAAAGGGAGTGTCCCTCGTGCCCGTCTTTGCTGTCTCATCCTTACCCTGCAGCCTACCCTGAATTATCTCTGTCAGGGTGTACTATCTATTCTGCACCTAACTTTCAAAATTTTCTTTCTCCTTTGTAATAAATTGCACTGTTTTGCATCTCCCTTGCTGTGTCTCTCTTGCTGAAATTCTTCTAAATCAAGAAGATAAGAACTGAGGTCTCACAACAACCATAAACACCTTGGAAGGTTTTTCCAGGCATGTGATGGGTTTGAGCGAGTCAGCCACTACTGGCCTTGCCTTCTTTGGAAGGGAGGGCAGGCACAGGCTTCCTCTATGAGAAGCGAACACTCAGGGAGAGAGGTCAGCCTGGGGCCTCAGGCCCACCCTGATCTTAGCATGAGAGCTGATTGCCCTTCAGGAGTCAGGAGCCCAGAATAAACTCTGAGGCCAGCTTGATAAGCCTTATCAACAAGGTCTCTTTGAGTTGCTTACAATATTTTTAATCATCTGAGAAAGTCTAAGAGTAGAAGAAAATCAGATCCCGCAGATCAAAGCTGCCAGTAGCTCAGTGGGAAGGAACCAAGCTCTATGCATTCAGAAAGGCTGGGTTTATTTAGGCCCAAGGATGCTTGGGAGCCTGAGAAGCAACTCAAAAGTGTGGGAAATTAAAATCATTAAGAAATATGCAGCAAATTCTGATTTCCCAAAACCGCCATTGAGGCCATAACCAATCTTACCGTTTCTCTTCTCTGCCACAACCTCCAGAAAACCGCTGGGCTTGGGAGAGGTGGAACTTCTTCCTGGCTACTTCTTTTACCGTCTATTCTTACCTACTTTCCAGAAATTCAGTAGAAATTAATTTTTCAAATTTTATTCATCCAAGCATCTAGATGATCCACTTCTGTGTTTAACTGGCCATAGGCAGCAGAACAGAATCAGAAAGTATGACCATGTAGAGGAAAAAAACCACTGGTCAAGATATCACAAGTCATCAGTTCAAATCCTGTTTCTATTGCCAATGTGCTGTGTTTGCCTGACAAGTTATCTAACATATCCTTCCTCATTTTTCAAAGGGTCTGTTGCCTAGACCTGTGGTTCCCAACTCTAGCCCCTGAAGAAGGGCTTGTGAAAGTTCAGACTACTGCCTCACCTCCATCCCACACCCCCAGGCCCCATTCTGAGTTCCTGACTCAGCAGGTCTGGGGTGGGAGCTGGGGATCTCATTTCTGAACAAGCTGAATTTCTAAACAAGCTCATTTCTTCTGATGCTGAAGCTGCTAGACTAACAGCTGGCCTAGAACAGCAGCTCAAGCTGTGGGTGTGATTTGTAAGTTACCTGTAATGCAACAATGCCTTCCCAGTTCACTCAGCCCCCTCTCATTGTCCAATCAGAAACACACAGCCCCTCTCAGGATGCTCCTCTGATGTGTAAAGGGCATGGTCATCCCAAGCCATTACCCTTGAAGGCCTTTCTCCCCTGGGTGCACAAGCAGCATCCTGTGCATCTTATTTATTTATGTATTTGTTTATTTTTATTTATTTATTTAGAAAGAGAGTCTCACTCTGTCACCCAGGCTGGAGTGCAATGGTACGATCATAGTTCACTATAGCCTCAAACTTCTGGGCTCAAGCCACCCTTCTGCCTCAGCCTCCTGAGTAGCTGGGACTACAGGTGCACTCCACCACTCCCTGTGTGCTGTATTAAGTACTGCCTGTCCTGCCGTGCAGTGACAAGTGAGGAGAAGACAGTTTTGAGCACCTGCCACAGCCTGGCCTGCCACCTGCTAATGACACTCCTTATAGCAAGTTACTGAGCTCTCTGTAAAATGGCTATCGTGAGTCCTGCTTCACAGGACTGTTTTCAGAATGAAAGGATTAATACAAGTGAAGTAGTTAGTACAGTGCGTGGCATCAAGGACATGCTGGGGAATGTTTGCTATTCCTATTTTCTTACCACACTGCACAGTTTAACCTTACACTGGAGGTGATGACATCCCAGAAGGATTCTGAGCAGGGAATGGACATCAGCAAGCCTCCTGCAGGGTGGGCGGGGGCTGTCACTGGGAGTCCAGGTGGGTCAGGAGGAAGAGGCAGCTTGCAGGGATATTTAGGGGACTTTGTTCAGCATCTGAATGCAGAGTATGAGAAGAGAGGTGTGGTGTGGAGGGGAACCCAGGAGGGGCAGCTGGGGCTGAGGAGATGGGGACAACACCTTCCACTGCAGACGCCATGGGCTTCAATTGCCTGGGAAATGTGTAAGTGGAGCTGCCCTGTGGGCAGTTAGAAATACTGGTTAAAATTTTTCCATTAATGATGACACTCCATCAATGACAAAATGATTACATCTGCCCCTTCTAAAGGGTCACACTCCTGGAAGAGGCAAAGTCATCAGATGGGGACATCTCGTGATTAAAACATGAATTACCCTGGAACAGGTCACACACACACACACACACACACACACACACACACACAGTAGCTGACCTTTGCCCACTTTCTCACTTCTGCTGGATCCACTGAGAGACCCCACTCCACCCCCAGGCTCATAGGCTCATGCCTGGATCCAACCTAACCCAGGTGTGATGTAGACCTGCCCGAGGCACAGACATGCCACCCAAGCCTCTCCTACATTTGAAATGAAGATGTGGTCCAGGTCCATCCCAAACCTGAAGGCTGAGCCACAGAGCCGGACCCACATCAGCCCCCAGGGCTGCATTGTGTAAACTAAAAATAAAATTTGAAGACCCCCCAACCATCAGAATGAACCCATCTTCTTAGCCAAGGCCATTCCAAAGTTAACCTGAAAAACTAGGTCAGGCCATGATGGGAAGTGGGGGTCAGACATGCCTCATTATATCTTCCTCCCTTTGGAATTCAGGCACAACTGACCAGCAGTAACATTTAAACAGAGACCTTAAGACTTTTGTAGCAATAAGACACCCAATTCCAGCCTGACTCTAGCATAGCATCACATGACAGATAGCAGGCCCTGAAACACATTGAAGTATTTTACCCTAAAATATATGTCTTTGGCAATATGTCTTTGTCATATTTTGAAATGGCCCTGCAAAGCTGTCTCTTGTGGGGAAAATCTATATTCTGTGGAGAATCCCTTTCCCTTTCCAGGTCTTTTCCTTCATCCAGGAGAGAATTAAGTAAGAGTTTGACACCTTTTTAAGTCTGATGAAAAACATTGGCTGGGCACAGTGGCTCACGCCTGTAATCCTAGCACTTTGGGAGGCCAAGGTGGGTGGACCACCTGAAGTCAGGAGTTCAAGACCAGCCTGGCCAACATGGTGAAACACCGTCTCTACTAAAAATACAGGAAAAAAAAAAAATCAGCTGGGCATGGTGGTGCATGTCTGTAATCCAGCTGCTCTAGAGACTGAAGCTGGAGGATCACTTGAACCCAGGAGGCGGAGGTTGTAGTGAGTTTAGATTGCACCACTGCACTCTATAGCCTGGGCAACAAGAGTGAAGCTACATCTCAAAAAAAATAAAAAATAAAAAAAGAAACATCTACGATCTTTTCTTTCTGAAGCCTGCTACCTGGAGGCTTCATCTGCATGATAAAACCTTGGTCTCCACAACCCCTTATCTTAACCCAGACACTCCCTTCTATTGATTCCAGGTCTTTAGATAAGCTCTTGCAACCAATACTCCCTTCTATTGATTCCAGGTCTTTAGATAAACTCTTTCAACCAATTGCCAATCAGAAAATCTTTGAATCCACCTATGACCTGGAAGCCCCCTACTTCATATTGTCCCGCCTTTCTGGACCAAACCAATGTACATCTTACATGTATGGATTAATATCTTACATATAAAATCAAGCTGTAGCTTGACCACCCTGAGCATGTGTTCTCAGGATCTCCTGGGGCTGTGTCACTGGCATGTCCTTAACCCTGGCTAAATAAACTTCTGAAATGATTGAGATTTGTCTCAGATATTCTTTGGTTTACAAATGCCAAGAGCCCAACTTGGAACCCTGTCCGCCCAGGGCTTACACGCCCACAAGCAACCCCTTTGCCCAGGTGAGCACTCACTTTCCACCCGAGGAGTGAGCCTGACCTTGAATCCCTGCACACCTGGGGCCTTGGACAAGTCCTCCCTTCCCTGCTCCTGTGGTTTTCTGGACCAGCCTTGTCCAGGGGATGGAGGAGACTCCTGGTCTCCCCTGGCCCTATTCCTTCTGGATCTCACTTCCTTTCCTAGTTCTGAGCTACTGAGAAGTCCCTCACCACCTCCAAGGTTGCCCAAGAGTCTGCAAGGTCTGTTCTTGACAATAGAAATGAAAAAATGGTAGAGAACTGACCATGGTGACCAAACAGGAAATATGTAGGAAACTGTTCCCAGTCAGGATTTCTTCAGAGCCTTGTCAGAGAAGAGCAGAGAAGCTATGGACACAGCTCTGAGTTCCCCTGGGGCTGGACTGATTGTCCTGGTCATTTGTGTATTTACACAGAAAAGACAGGAAACTTCCTTATCAATTATTAAGTGAGCATGATGCTAAAATTTACCCATGTGTTTTCATTTGTTTAATTTTGCTTGATTTTGAAGTTTTTGACATTAGACAACCAGAGATGGATGAAATGCTGATTTTTTATAGCAGTTAGGATGAGTATAGGAATTGCCCTATCCTGCCTTCCCCAAACCCAGAAAAAGGACAGTACAGGAATTAACAACTTCTAAAAACAAAAGAGAAGGAGGCAGTGATCTCAACACATTACAGACTAACAGAAACATGGAAGTATGTTGAAGGATAAAAGAGAGTGAGGAGGAGGGCAGCCTAGAATGCATAGCAGGGCGGTCTCACAGTGGAGGAGAGAGACCCTTGCAACAGTGGGAGGGAGGACAGCCGGGCTGCAGAAAGACCACTCCTCGGTAACTGAGATTGCAGCTCCCACTGCTCCCAACTCCTTACAGCCAAACTAGCATTTTGCCTTTAGGGAAGAAGTCTGGGGAATATTTATCCAAAGATATTAAACATGTTGCCTGGGGAGAATTAAGGCAGTAGGAGGAGGATGGTAACCCTAAGTAAAGAACTCTTGGGAGGTACCCAGGCTAAAAGTCCAAGCCCCCTCCCCTTCTCAACCTGAAGTCTAACCTTCAGATGACAAAACCCCGCCCACACACGTCATTCCCTCTATCCTCTGCCGATACCACCTCCACACACACAATTCACACATAATCTCAGTCAGTCCTCTGATACTGGGGACAGACTAGAGGGAAAGAGAACTATATGTATTGAAGCAGAAGAGAACAACCCCAGGAAAATCCATCCAGCCTCTTGTTCTGAAATCTCATGGTATAAGAGTGCCAGACATCTTAAAAACACCAGCACCATGAAGAGAAAGATCATGATGAGCAAATCAACACCTGCCTCAGAAGATAATTTGGAAAACAGAAAAAAAAAAAGTTAAACAACTTACATTAACATCAAAAAGTCAAAAAGATACTGACTCCATGTATTAAAAAGAACAACATGTGTGAAAAATAAAACAATTGCAGGACAACAAGAATCTTTTAGAAATTAAATATGGAATTTGTAAAATTATATCTATCTATATCTGTATTTATCTCTATACCTTTATCTATATATATCTAATCTATATCCAGATATATAGATTATATCTAGATATATATATCTAATATAGATATAGATAAGATATATATTACACACACATAAGTTTGTGCGTGTATATATATACTATATATAGATATAGATTATATTTATATATAGATATCTACATCTATATATACATCTAGATTATATCTATATTACACACACAAAAGTTTGTATGATAGTCAAGAAAAGCTCCTGGAACATAGAACATAATTTCAAATAACTGGAAAATTTTTGAAAAGACAAGAGATAGAACGTCAATACAGAAGGTCTACGCCCTCAATCAGGAGTTCTGAGATGAAAAAAATGTAGAAGGCAAAAAATATTATATAAGAAAATTGTTCTGATTCAAAGAAAAACAGGTCTTCAGAATGAAAGGGTTCATCAAGTTCCTAGAACAATTAACAGAAAAAGACACACATGTAGATTCTTGCCTATGTCATTACAGAACAGAAAGATAAAAGAAAAAAGAAAAAATTTACAGGAAAAAATAACCATAAGGGATGAAGAATCACACCAGTCATACTACAACTGACCATACTTTTAATCAAAAGTGACTGGAAAACATATTTTCAGACACGTAAGGATGAGAAAATTTATGCTCATGCACTTCTTCCGAGAAAGGCACTTAAGGAAGCAGTCCCGTAAAAAGTGAGTGAAAGCCAAGATATAGGAAGATATAGGATACAAGTCCAAGAGTCCAGTGAAAATATGTCCCTGGGATGATGAGTTTGCTCTGGAAATTTATTAGTTCACCTCAGAAGAGGAAGTCCATCTGTCCATGTGTCCTAAATAATAGATGGAATGAGCAAGGCACTGGTTAAGGGTAAATACACTGTGAGGAAAACATAGCTGTCTTCTCTTAAGAATAGGGCAATCAGAAACTTCAAGATTAACTGATTTTAAAAGCATTTGTATAAAAAAGCACATATATAATGTAATGTAATGTTATGCCTAACATATAGAACTATAATATACATATTACATAAAAAACAAAAAGTCAAATGGCAGCTATAAATCATACTACATCATAAATAACATTAAATATGAATGGATTAAAAAATACTATCAAAAGGCAGAGATTTTCAGAGTGTCTAAAATAAAACAAATAGACTGAAAATAAAGGAGAGAAAAGAATGTGTCATATACATAGCAACCATGAGAAAGCTGGAGTACATATACTAATACCAGATAAAATAGATTTTAAAACAAAAGAAGCAAAAAATGTTACTAGAGATAAAGAGGGACATTTCACACTAATAAAAGGTATCTCCATCAGGGAGATACAACAGTTATAAACATATATGCACTTAATAACAGAACACCAAAATACATGAAGCAAAATTAATAGAAATAAGGGGAGAAATAGACAATTCAATAATAATAGAGACTTCAATACCTCACTTTTAATAATGGATAGAACAACTAGACAAAAGACCAACAAGGAAACAGAAGACTTGAGTACCACCACAAACGGACTAGACCTAACAGATATCTATAAAGAACTCCACCCAACAACATTATTTATACATGCTAACCAATTTGATACTTAGGTAAAATGGACAAATTCTTAGAAAGACACAAAATATCAACACTGACTTATGAAGAAATAGATAATCTGAGTAGACCTATAACAAGTGAAGATAATTCATAATTTAAAAAACTAGAGATAAAGAGGGACATTTCATACTAACAAAGGGTCATTCCATCAGGAAGATACAACAGTTATAAACACATATACGCTTAATAACAGAACACCAAATTTTTCTAATTGTCTCAAGGGCATTCTTTTTATTATCTGTTTGTTGGAATCAGAACCCAAATAGATGTAGTCTGCATTTGCATTTCATTATTTCTCTTAACACTTTTCTATTCTACTTATACTTTCCTTCCATTTTTCCTCCACAACAGTGATTTGTTTGAAAAACTAGATATTTGTCTGTGGAATACCCCACCTTATGATTTGGCTATTGCTTCCTTATGGCATTGTACAGCTTGTTCCTCTGTCATCTGTAATTTTTTTTTTTTTTTTTTTTTTTTTTGAGACAGAGTCACCTGTCACCCAGCCTGGAGTGCAGCTGTATGATCATAGCTCACTACAGCCTTGAACTCTGCCTCAGTCTCTCAAGTAGCTGGGATTACAGGTGCATGCCACCATGCCCAGCTAATATTTTATTTTAGAGATGGGGTCTCACTATATTGCCCAGGCTGGTCTTGAACTCCCAGGCTCAAGTGATCCTCTCACCTCAGCCTCTCAAAATGCTAGGATTACAGACGTGAGCCCACACACCTGACCTGTATTTTCTATAAACTTGTAGATACAGAGATTCTTTTTACACAGCTTCATTGAGATATAATCTAGATACCACATTCATTTAAGGTGTACAATTCAATGGGTTTCAGTATATTTGCAGATACATTCATCATCACCACTACCAATCTTAGAACATTTTTATCACCATAAAAAGAAATGCCATACCTTTCAGCTATCACCTCCCTGTTCTCCCATCCCTCTCTCTCACCCAGCCCCTAGGAACCACTCATCTATTTTCTGTCTCTGTAGATTTTCCATCCTGAACTTTACTGTGAATAGAATAACATATGGTCTTTTGTCACTAGCTTCTTTCACTTAGCATAATGTTTTCAAGGTTCATCCAAGTTGTGGCATGTATCAATACTTCATTCTTTTTATAGCTGAATTATGCTCTATTGTATGGATATACCACATTTTACTTTCTTATTTATCTGCTGATGACACTTGAATTGTTTCTACCTTTGGGCTATCATGAATAATGCTACTATAACTATGTGTGCAAAGTTTTTGCATGGGAATGGGGTGAGAGTGGAAATGCTTTGGGGGAGACCAGTGTTTTTCCTTAAAAGCCTTCTGCTGTATCTCCTTTGTTTATATTTTTCAGTGTTACATTGATAAAAATGTAAAACGCATGTGGCTGAGACAGGCTCTTGGATCAAATGCTCCATGTTTCTCAGCATTTCTCAGTTTTCTTGGAGTGAGGCTGGGACTCATGGACTAGAGGGAGCTGATGTGAGTCCCCTCCACAGCACAGCCATTGACAGCCCACGAGTTTCCTCCAGCCTCTCTTCTCCTTCGAGCTCCCATGTTGAGAAGGTGAGCCCAGGACATGGACAACAGTTCACCTGGATCCCAAGTCACCCAAGGACCTGTGGGACCTGGAGAGCCACACAACACACACGGGACTTGGCACACAGGGGACTGAGCTCTGCTGGGTTAAGCCACTGAGAATACAGATTTTATTTGTTATTGCAGAACAGCCTAGACTGGATGATACAAAGGGAATTTAAAAATAACAACAGGACATTATAAAGTGAGGATTAGGGAACATTTAAAAATTACTCTCAAAAACTAGTGAATGTGGGGGTGTTGGATTGTCATCAATGTTTTCTGATTTTATGAACAAAATTCCCAGCATGTGCTCTTAAATGTGCAATGACCAGACACCATGTGAATCACGCCCACAGGAAACCCACTCACCGGCGGCAGCAACGCATTCAAATGCAAGCACAGTGCCCACCTCACTTAGCTGGTCCTTCAAGACCAAAGAGATGAATCAATGATAAATGACTCAGGGAATAATTTTAGACATAAGAGGGCTGACTAAACAATTCTGAAGATGTTGAAAAGTAAAGTGTTCCAGACTCCATCTCTGAGGCTTCTCTTAGAGACCCAGCTACTGGCACTTTCCAGATACTATTTTAGAGTCAGTATTCTTGACACCTTACGAATAGGGCTCAGAAGATGCCCCAGGCAGCTTCTCATCACGTTTCCAGTGATCTCAGTGAAAGGTGGGAAGGCACAAAGGTTGGTATACTGTGGAGTAAATTTAGATGCAGAACTGTTTTGCATCCTTATTTCTCTGAGTAATCTGTTCTCTGCCAAGTTTCCCCCTTTATAGTCAGGGACCAACCAATTACCATGAAAATCAGATGAATAAATATTGAAGAGAATGTGTTCATTGCCTATTTTGGTGTCCCCACAGCAAGAATGCAATGTTACATTTTTAATGAAGTCTTTCATTTCCATTTTCTTTTTCAGCTAAAGCTGTCTTCCATAGGATCAATTTAACTAAAAAATTAGATCCAACAAAAGAGCCCTCCCGCCGAAGAACAGTCATTAGTAGGTATGACTTGACAAAATTTCTCAACAGTACTACAAGTTTCTCCTCCAAAATTAAAATTGTATGGTAAACACAGCTTTGGGCATTGGCTCGCTTGGATACCTGGTTTAATCATATTTCCACAAATTTATACTCTCTTTATCTGCTACATTATGATACCGATTTTTAATGTATAATAAGTATGTTATCAGTAGTACACAGTTCTTTCTTAAGTCATTCTTTGACATATACAGACTAAGTGGACAAACAAATTCAATCATCTTTGTTCTATGACATCTTTAACTAGATTTTAGCTTTTTGTTTTTTTAAATATCTAAAATTTTGAACTGAAATATTTATATTCTCATAGAATTGCTTGGGTATCTTCTCCCCTATTTTCTTTTAGATAATCACAACTGTTAGTTTATGCAAAGAGGAAGAAGTCCGAGCTGATTCTACTTCGAAAATTTCATTTCTGATTCTACGTCTGCCAGTAGCATGTGACCCTCAGCACCCCATCACCTCCACAGGCTCTCAACTCTTAACCTATAAAAGCCTAGGTCAATCTTTGTGTTTGCTCATCAAATGCTTGTTGAACACTGCTATGTGCCAGGCACTATTCTACACGTTGGGCGCTATGGCACTAAACAAGTTTGCTACCCTCATGGGGAATACAGTCCAGTAGAAGACACTAGCCAAATAATGAAGAAATTAACAAAGAAACAAATGTTTGTTTGTGGTAAGTGCTTTAAGGTAAAAACAAATCAGAATGCAGAAACAGGGGGTATAGAGGGGATCCTATTTGGGATAAAAAGGTTAGGGAAGGCTTCTCTGAAAAGACTTCTCTGATGTGGAGGAAGCCTAGCTCATCTTAAGAGGTGAGTAAAATGGCAAAATCTTGATATCAGAATCAGATGAGCATATACAGGCCAAGGCAGCAAAGACAAGACAGGTTTTACTTACAACAGAGATTCAACAAAATCCTAAATAAAACATTCGGTGACCAAATCCAATAATGTATTTCACGAGAACGATGGCAAGGTAAAGCAGACTTTATGACAGGATTACAACATCAAAAACATCTAGCTGTGTAATTCTCCATATTAACAATTTAAAAAACAATTATTATCTCAAAAGGTGCTGAAGAAGTAGTTGATACAGTTCAACACCTATATATAATCAAAGTAATTAAATAATGTGTAAGTTTCATGAGAGCAGATATTTTCTTTTAAAACAGGTTCATAGACATTTTCCAGCTGCCAAAACACAATGTCTGGACATAGCAGACATTCAGTACATATTTGCTGAATGAATGAATAAATGGATGAATGAAATTTTTTAGGACAATCAGTGAAAAGATAATCTCCCCAAAGCCTACTGCAACCAGTGCAATCATTCCTTTTCAAGTTTGGAGTGGACAAGGACACTCTCCCCTGGCCAGCCTTTGTAGGTGCCTCTAGTCAGAGCAATGGGGTGAGAATACCACGTAAGGGTGAGCCCTGGAGGGCAGGAGGTGAAACTGTCCAGGTCTGCAATGGCGGGACCAATGTTCCAGTAAAACTACTGGAAGAAGCAAAGTGTCCAGACACAAGATCACACAACATTCCTCTCTCTCCAGCAAAAATGGCTGAGAAAAAGAAACTCAAAATAACATGCCACTTACAACAGGAGCTAAATCTAGACACTCTAGGAAATAATCTAATAAAGGAGATAGAAGAATTTGTGGGAAAAATTTTACAACTCTACCAAAAAAAAAAAAAAAAACTGAGTTACTGGAGACTTATGCCATGCTTGTGGCTGTGCTGATCTAATACAGAAAAAGTGTTGGGAAAAAGCTGAATGTCGGGAGGGAAACTGAGGCAGGGCTTGTATAATGTCCTCGGGAATGTGTCTAGACTTGCTGGCTCCTTGCTTCTAGCCCTCCTAGGCTTCTAGATCGATTGTATTCCCATTATCTCAAGTAGCAGAACATGTTCCATATAAAAGCTGTAAATCATGTGCTTAATGCAACGTGTCCTTTTGACCGCCACATTCACACCACCTGTTTCTTTGTTGGATTACCAATAAATACCGTAGGCTCCCAGAGCTCGGGGCCTTTGTAGCCTCCACGATCGCAATGGCCCCCTGGTGTCCCACCTTTCTCTCTCAAACTGTCTTTTTCTCAATCCTTTGACTCTGCTGGACTTTGTCACCCCCATGACCTAGTGTTGGGTCTGATCTCCCCAACAAAAATGTCTGTTCTTCCTCAAATTAATCTATATACATTCAATGCAAGCCCTATTGAAATCCCAGCACATATTGTTGGTGACTTGAAAAACTGATTCTAAAATCAGTGTAAAGAAGAATATATATCTGCAGCTCAGTAGAACGTTTTAGAAAAAGGAGAATCAAGAGGAAGGACTCACACCACCAGATACTAAGAGAGTTCCAAAGCCATAAGGATGGAAACAGTATGGTACTTATACAAGGACTAAACAGATCAGTAGAATAGAATCCAGCATCCAGAAACAGACCATGGTGCAAAGAACTTAGTATGTTTTCAAAGGAACATCCGGACAGCAGAGAAGAGATGAATGATTTAGCAAATGGTGACAGAAAAACTGGCTTACCCTCTGGAGATTTAAAAACATGTTGAACCTCGGCCAGGCGTGGTGGCTCACACCTCCCAGCACTTTGAGAGGCTAAGGCAGGTTGATCACCTGAGGTCAGGCGTTCAAGACCAGACTGGCCAACATGGAAAAACCTGTCTCTACTAAAAATACAAAAACAAACAAACAAGTAAACAAACAAACAAAAAATGTATGTATATATGTGTATATATGGTGTCTCTATCTCATTTCAAATTCAAAAGTACCTTCAGTTGGAATTAAAGCCCACATGTGAAAGATGAAACTATAAAGCTAACGAAAGAAAATATATATTCAAATCCAGTATATTTGTGATTTGTGGGGGAGAAAAACTTTAAAAGTCAAAACCATCAAGCACAAATGGGAAAACTGACAGATTCAGATGCATCCCATGAAAGACTTCTATTTGATGAAGACTATCACAGACAAAATTATCAGATGGATGACAAAAGCAAGAGAATACATATGAAAATTCTGTTGCCGAAAACCTCAACAAGAAAGCCCAATCAGAAAGTCAAAAGAAAAACATGGAGAAAAGATAAGAACGTTAACTTTACAGGAAGAATCTGCTAATTTACTAATGAAGTGCAACCAAAGAATTACAAATCAAACAATGAGATTTTCCCTTTCTCCTTACTCCCACAAACTAGCAAACCTAGAGACTCTCTCAAGGAAGAGCAAGGATGTTGCTGGTGTGCGCCTCCGTAGCTCAGCCATTCTGAAAGCAAATCCAAGCCCCAGTGAAATTCAATGTATGTGTACCCTGTGACCAAAACGCCACTCTTGGCTCCTGTCCCAGAGATACCGTGCCCAGGTACAGAGAAAAACATGCATGAGAGTTTGTAGCAGCTTAGTCATCCTTCTCAAGAGAGCTCAGTAAGTGACGTGTCGACTGCACATGTGACCGGCCCCAGGCAGCCCACCACAGTAATGATCTGATAAACAGAAACCACCATGGACACATCTCAACAACATGTACGGTGGTGGAAAAGGAAGAAACAAAATGGGATTTGTGGAACAATATCATGTTTGCAAACTTTTTTCTTTTCTTTTTTTTTGAAACAGGGTCTTGCTCCATCACCCAGGCTGGAGTGCAGTGTTGCGATCACAATTCAGGGCAGCCTTGACCTACTGGGCTCAAGCAATCCTCCCACCTCTGTCTCCTCAGTGGACTACAGGCAGTCGCCACCACGCCTGGCTAATTTGCAAATTTCTAAAAGGCACAAACACAAAATGTTTTCTCAGAAGTACATGTATGTTAAAAAAGAAGATGGACTGGAAGGATATACATATATATGTTACATTCATGAGGAAGTGGCTGTCTCCGTGGAAGGGAAAGAGGAAGTAGCTACTGGCTGGAAGTGGGAAGTGGCTGCTTCCAAAGAAACAGAAAGAGGAACTGTTTAGAGTGCCAGGAGCTGTGGTGTTCAGGCAACTGAGTCTTGGCACCTGAGGTAATAAACCATTTTGGATAACACCCCCACCCTCGACTCATGCAGTTTAATTGTGTTCCAGTCCAGCTGAAGACAAAAGCTTCATCCCTCCCTGTCAATCAGAAAATGCAATGTTTTTAACTCCTATTAAATAACTCTACCCTGCTTTGTTGTTTTCACTGGATAAAAGGTTTTAAACAATCCTGGAATTTCACTCAATGGTTAGGTTGATTTAACTACATTTATGAAGCTTAGCAATTCTTGGACTATGCCCCAGGTAAAGTCGAATGTGTTTCTTGACGGGAAGATGAAAAATTCAGTGAAATCTACAGGATTATTCAGATACAGCTATAGTGCCAGGGATGGCCAACATCACTAGGAGTTACTTCTCTAAATGGGAAAACAAGAGACTTAGCAAAGGGGGTTTCATTTACTGATCATCACATTTTACAGCCTTAGAACAAAATCCTCAGTGATTCAACTTTTTGACAGAAGCATTCAAGGTAAATATGAAAAGCCTAGACGCCTGTACTTCCTTGTCCACTAGAAACATGTTTGTAAGGAAAATGCTCTCAGTTTCTGTATTTATTTACTTTAAAGGACATAAAAGTCAAGGCTTTCAGCCTAGGCCATAATTCTAAAAGTTTTAAAACTTGTGTGGGACCCTGACCACTGGCTCCTGGCTCCTGGCTCTGGCCTGATGACAGGAGTTGTCTGTCCCTGGGTTCCCCTGAAGGACTCGGTAGGCACTTGTGGATAGAGGTGGGAACGTGGAGGTCATTTGACAAAGTGACTTTAAGGCAGGTCTGTGCCCATCAGCAGGTCCGACCCCATCCCCACTGGGTGCTCACCGTGCCTTCCGGGTCCACGAGCAGCAGGTGCTTGGCCTGGCCATTGTGCATGCCCGTGAGGACAAAGGAGCCCGGGTTGGTGGTGCTCTTCCTGACCAGGAAGTCTCCATCTTTCTCCAGCAGCCCCTCTGCCTCCTTCCTGCTCATCTCTCCTTGGTACCAAGTCTCAGCTTGCAGGTCCTCCAGCATCTTGGCATCCGGGGCTCTGGGTGACACAGGGCTGATGCACTCCACGGAGGCTGCCTTGCTTAACACGGGCCCCAAGGGCTGGTTCTTGAGAGCATCTTCAAAAGGTTCTGTCATCAACAACATTGACCAGCAACAAGTCAATCTCAAGAAGAGCAAATGATTAAAAAAAAAAAATACAGTGAGAGAGATGGAAATGCAAAGGCAACTCCTCCAGAAGGGGAAAACAAAAACCACTGGAAAAAACTAGCTGGCTGGTAATATAACAAGAGCCATCATAACAAGCATTGAAAAGCACAGCCCAAATTCTGGCATGACTTTCTGATGAGTCTGCTTTCCCAAGACAGCTGGGAGTTGTGCTATGTGCCAAGGAGTCAAGCACACCCTTTGTCTAGCTAGTTGGAATGACTTCATTTTTGCATGCTGCAGGAGGCCATGAATATCACATGCCATGTACTTTCTCTGGAACTTCAGCCAGCCTCTTTAACAAATTCAGAATAAAAATCTGCCAATACCAAAGGGAAAGATAAGCTACAAAGCTTTGATTTTTATGCAAAACAGGAGCCCAATCCACCAAAGATTTATTTCAAAATCTTTGCATCAGGCAAATTTTTAAAAGAGAAAGCTTATGGGTATTGGGTGCCTCTCGTGTCACTTGCCCCAGGCTAGGAGCTCCACCTCCCCTTAACCTTCACTTGTTTCCCTGTGGAACGAGGCTCTCGAATGAGTGCTTGAGACCATACTTGGTTTCATCCCCTTCAGAGCACACTTCTCAGTGCAAGGCATGTGTGAATGGTGAGATGGCTGCTCTAACAATAAATACCAGCAGCAAAAGAAGTAGCCAGGCATGTCTAACTAAATTCCTATGTTCGATTTTCACATAAGGTAGTGTGTATGAAAGAACTCTGAAAACTGCACACAGTGCTATGCAAGTGGAAGGTAGTGCGATGATTATTTCAGCCTACACTGTCTACCCAGCACAACACAAGCAGCACAAGAACAGGAATAGTTCTTTCCTGAGCATAACTACACCCTCAGAGCCCAGCATTGCTCCTGGGACACAGTTCATTCACTATAGCTAACAAATGCTGTAAAATAAGCCAAACTTGCTCATTGTTAGTACAGGGTGGGCAGAAGTGAGGTGAATAAATGAAACTAAAATTAGCTCTTTTTGACGCTTATTAATCTTTGACAGATTTGGAGATAAAAATGTTAGAATCATTGGCAAAAATTATGTTTGTGGATGTTCTTTTTCATCTGACTTTTTTCCTGATTACCTGGAATTATCATTTGTATTATATTGTTTCAACACCATCACCACCTTTGCTATCATCTACATCATCAAAATCGTCAGCATCATCTCCACCATCACCACTATATCCACATTCACTTTTATTGGCACCACCACCATCAGCATCACTACCATCGTCACCATCATCATCATCACCATTATCACCATCATCCCCATTGTTACCAGCATAACCATCATCAATACCATCATTGTCACCACCATCACTGTCACTACCACCACCAGCAGCAGCAGCAGCAGCAATAGCATCACCACCATCAACATCATCATCACTATCCCCTCACCATTATCACCACCACCACTACCATCAGCATCATCAGGATCATCACCATTATTACCACCATCTGCACTGTCATCATCACTATCATCACCATCACTGTCACCACCATAACCATCATCATCACCATCACTGTCACCAGCAGCAACAGCAGCAGCAGCAGTAACAGGTGCAGCAGCAGGATCACCACCATCAGCACTATCATCACTATCACCATCACCATCATCACCACCACCACCACCATCGGCATCACCACCATCATCACCATTATCACCATCACCACCACCACCTTCACCACCAGCATCATCACCATCATCATCACCATCACCATCATCATCATGACTGTCACCACCACCACCACCACTATCATCATCAGCAGCAGCAGCAGCATCACCATCACCATCACCACCATCATCACCATCACCATCACCATCAGCGCCACCATCACTATCACTATCATCACCATCTTTCTACCACCACCATCATCATCATCACCATCACCACTACCACCATCACCACCGTCATCACCTCACCATTATCACCATCACCATCAGCACCATCATCACTATTACTACCATCACCATCATTATCACCACCACCACCACCATCAAAATCACCATCAGCAGCAGCACCACCATCACCACCATCGTCACATCAGCACCACTATTATGTAGAGCTACTAGTTCAAAATAAAGAACACAGAGTGCTGGCTTTATTTAGTTCCACACTTTCAACTGGCACCAGCCTTTCTAAGGCTCTTTTTACATTCTGTTTCCCCTCCTTAGGTTTTGAGAGCAAAAGGAGAAATTAACTGATGGGAAAAGGGTAGCTCTGGTTCTCATTTTTTCATCCCAAACACCAGCCAATCTAACTTTCCTTAGGGTCTGAGTCCAGGAGTCATTGGTAAATTGACTATATTAAACAGTAAAAATGGTCTAACCAAATATGGAACTATTAAACTGCAGTTTGGAGGTACTAAAACAACTCCAGCAGAAGCTTCGAGAGCTACCACTGTGCTTTGCATCTTGAAAAAGTGGCTTCACATTTCTCAAGCTGTTTTCACATTTTTAAAAATAAAGGCACTGGCGGGACTGAATTAGGTGATCTAGCATTGAAGGTGGCTTCAAGCATTGAGATTCTACAGTTCTTGCTTAGATGATTTTTGTAAGTCAAAATGGGGTTCCAGTGTGTCTGGGAAGTCAAATTTGCTAGGGAGAAACAGTGTTGTTGTGATGAGGTTGCCTAATTATAAAGGCACTTAACCCTGTCCTCACTCATAGAAAACACCACAAATCACAGGTATTGGCCCAGCAAGGCTGCCTTTCACAAATGATAAAGTTAGTTAACTTCTAGGATTCTTCATTTCCTCCTCTGTAAAATAAAGGTAACAGTAGTTATCATAATACTTACCAGTAAAAATTTAAAAATAGGTGTTTAGCACATGGTAGAAACTCATTCAGAACTAGTCTCCATTCCCTCCCTCTTCAGCCTATAAAATTCTCAAGGAATATGAAAAGCAAATTTTAGGATATAAAGCTCTTGTGAGCTTGTGATGCTCTTTCAAAATTCTTTAACAAAAATTTTCACTTTCGTTATCAGTTCATGAATGATTTAATTTCCTCACTCTATATTACAAACAGAAAGTCCGTGGTACACATCCCACTACATCGCTGTCTGCAATAGATTCCTACTACTCTCCTTATCCTGTTTAGTTTTCATCACTGAGGAGCACTTACCACTACCTGGTAATAGATACAGTTGTTTATTTAACCTCCATGAGGTAGAGACTTCGCTGGTTTTGTTTTCCTGTGTATCTCCATCAAGTAGAATAGTATTTGACAAATGGTAAGTGTTCAGTAAATATTTGGAGAGGGGTAAGAGGTGAGCGAGAGAGAAAAAATGAGAGAAAACAATGAGAGAGCAAGTGGGAGGAGGGGAGAAAGAGAGAAAACCCTCATAAGAGAGGGGTGTGTTGCAATTTCTTGCCTATCTGTTAAATGTTGGTCTGCTTCATAGACCGAGAGCTCTGTGGAAACACGGGCCATGCCATTTCATCTTTGCATCCTTAGCAACTAATACAGTAGCTGGCACATAATAGCCAATTACTATTTAAATGAATAAATAAACATTTGTGTATGTATATTGTCTCAATATATTTGCAGATCTTCAAGAGGAATGTCAATTCCAAAAAGAAGGGGAAATTGCTCTGTCTCTTGACTACAGAGAGGGCTATAATCCTAAACAAATCCAATCATCCCCCAGAAAAGTACAGCTAATCATCACCATTAATCAAAACCCTGCTATCAGAAAATTTAGTAATCACACAGATTTCAAATAAAAGGTAGGGTGAAAAGCAATCTCAAAAGAGAAAAAAACCAGAGACAAACAGAAACCCACTCATGTCAAAGAGGTCTTTCCTCGGGCTGCTCTCAGCGCTGCTGACCGCAGTCGGCCAGGCCTGCGGTGGGATCTGCTGGGTGTTGACGTAGGTGGGTGCTTCTCCTGTGGGCGCCACGTGCAGTTTCCCTTCTGGCATGCTGTAGATTTCCAACGACCCTGCAACAAGAAAATGAGCCCCTTTTCTTTTATGACAGTGACACTATTCAAGCCACCCAGCCCTTCACAGAGAAGCTCTTCCGCCTGCAAATGGGAAAGCTCCTCCTTCAGATTCCTATCGGTGATATTGTCCTCTTCTGAGCTTATCACCACACACTGCTGTAACCTGGCCAAGATGTTTTCCAGTCCTTCATATCAACATGGGATCTGCCAGTCAATGTCAGGATGGACACCTTGATGGCTCCACGGTGATGGCCTTAGCAAAGATTCTGGCCCTTGCTGCCCTAAGACGGCAGGAGCCTGGCAGGCAGAACATGCCTGGTCTCCTCCTCTCCTTGACAAATGCTTCAAGATCAGATAACTGAGCAGAAGGACCACAAGCCTTATTTTAATTGATCTCGGTTGTTTTTTTTTTTTTTTTTTAATGTAAGCAAATGCTTTATAAATTAACTTCATTCAAGCAATACAATAGAAGCTCTGTTCTATTGTAGGAAGGAACTGAGAGAGACTCCTTCCTTACAAAATAGGGCTGCAGTTACTGCTTCTGGGTCTGTGAAGGAAGCCCAGGGTGGGTGTGCAAGGGAAGAGCCCCCTCTGCTGAGGCAGTGACGCTGCCTCATGGGACTTCACAGCTAGGCAATGGGTTTGCTGAGGCTGGGCCCGGGCTGTTCTGTCACCCAGACCTAGTAGCCCGAGAACGCCTGCTCAGATCCTTCTCGGAGTCTTTTTGCGTGTGCGCCCTGTCTCCAGTCTTCTTACATAAACATGTTCGCAAGAACGCCCTGTGGCGTTCACATTTCTGGAAAGAGGGTGTCTTTCACACCCTATGGGCGGTGGTGTGTTGAAGCCAGCTCAATCCAGCTGGCAAGAGTTGGTTCAGGGCTTTTTAAAAAGCGTTCCCAAGAGCCTGTGGCTGGACGTTCGCCAGCACACCACTGTCTCCCAGCCTGTAGGTGTGAGAATGAAGTGTCGTGCTAACATTCCCTCCCTGGGGAGCACCACCTGCACGGACTGTGTTTCTACTCTCCTAGTTCTCAACATGCTTTCTATATTGAAGAGTCTAGTCAGATTACGTGTCCTTGCTTAGTAACAGCTATTTGCAGTTTACACCTTTGTGTACGTTGCAAACCAATCAGCCTTTAGAAAAGAATTTCACAAACAATATGTTAAAAGGAGAAGATCAGGAGCCCAAATGTATAATCTTCCTGACTACCCTTTCCCACCGGAGATGACAGCAGATGCTGAGCCGGGGCAGGAGGACATGTGCCATGGTAATACCTGAAGTTCACGTCCATTGGGGATAATATCTGCCAGCAAATTAATAAGTGACATTCTAATTTGTTCTGTGAGAAAAGATATTTATTGTTTTCTTTTCTTTTTTTTTGGCAGAGTCTCACTCTGTCGCAGAGGCTGGAGTGCAGTGGCACGATATCGGCCCACTGCAGCCTCCACCTCCCAGGTTCAAGTGATTCTCCTGCCTCAGCCTCCCGAGTAGCTAGGATTACAGGTACGCACCACCATACCTGCCTAATTTTTTGTATTTTTAGTAGAGACAGGGTTTCACCATGTTGGCCAGGCTGACCTGGAACTCCTGACCTCATGTAATCCTCCTGACTCGGCTTCCCAAAGTGCTGGAATTACAGGCCTGAGATACCACACCCCACCTATTTATTGTTTTCAAAGAAGAGTTGGAAATTTATTGAGAGCTCTGAGTCTCAAGTTCCAGGCCAGGAGCTCATTCTGCTACATCATCTGTTCTCGATCTGGCTGGAATAACTTGAATATATCAAAAACAAGACCTATTTTAAAATAAACCTGACATATTTTGCAATAAATATATAACAGAAATAATGTGTCTCCTTTATTCTTTAGCAGTTATTATATGTCTATGCACACACATGTTATGGAAATACATTTTAAATGTATCTAGAACAAGGATAAATAGCCATAGTGAAAATGCCCCTCTGGCAAAGTTATGGCTCTGATTTGCTATTTCCAGCCTATTCTGAGGCAGAACATGTGGTGGCTTCTGCCAGGCCTTATGTTTTACTGACTGGGCCAGCACTGTGGGTCTTCCTGCATCTGGGGCAGGCAAGACATGAAATTCTCTTACACAGAGGACATTTTAAAAATGTATTGTCATTTGCTTCCTGGCATAAATAGCTATAATGCAGGAATAAGCCTCAATATTAAACCAATATGTTTAAATTTAGATACACAGAAGCATCAGTTGCCCCCATCCCCTTCAGATCTTACGGACTTAGTCGCCAGGATCCCAGAGCTATTGAAAGAGTTATAAATTTTTTTGAGAAGGGAAAAAGGTTAAAATTAAAAGACATTCTTAAAGGATTAGACTGAGATATAAATACATTCATACATAGTTGTATGTGTATATATAACTGTCTAGAGAATAAAGACTTAAGTGAGCAATTAGCAGTTACTTCTTAGATAGTTGTATCTAAATTATTATGGCTGTATCTAAATATATTTGAATCATTTGCAGATATGTGACTTATAGACACTTATATCAACATTAGTTATAATGTATGATGTAGGTGCATGTTATTATGACTGTAAGATGCAGAAGTGTTCTCTAAGAGTATCCAGGGCCTGTGAGAGATGCATATCCCTGGTACCACATCTGCCTCAATCCCCAGCTTAGAGTAGGGGGCTTCACATTCCCCAAAAAGCGGACCCTGAGTAAAGGGAAGGCGAATGAGACGAGGAAGGAAAGGCAACAATTTGTTGTGGGAGTCACTGGGGCTCAACCTCAACCTTAGAGTTGCCTCAAGAGTTCCCATCAGAAACTGGGGTGAAGGTGTGCCTGAGATGTCAACTTCTCAGCACCCCTGGGCACGGAAGCTTTCCCAGCATGGAGGTGTACAGTCTCAGGGGCATGAGGCAGTGAGTGCCCACGAGGTGTGAATGGTCCTGGAGCTGCAGGGAGGCACCACATAATTGGTGTCAGGAGATGTCTACAACACTGTTGTTTTGTTTTTTTTTTTTCTTTTTTGAGACAGGGTTTTGCTGGAGTGCAATGGCGTGATCTCGGCTCACTGCAACCCCCATCTCCTGGGATCAAGTGATTCTCCTGCCTCAGCCTCCCAAGTAGCTGGGATTACAGGCACCTGCCACCACGCTCAGCTAATTTTTTTTTATTTAGTAGAGTTGGGGTTTCACTGTGTTAGTGAGGCTGGTCTCGAACTCTTGACCTCAGGTGATCCTCCCGCCTCAGCCTCCCAAAGTGCTGGGATTACAGGCGTGCACCACTGTGCATTGTGCCACATTGTTGCCTCTGTTTCTATGGTCTAGTCAGGATTCTATAGCAACACACACAGCAAATATATCCAGGGGTCATTTTGTCAGTCCACAGAAAATAGGCGATCCAGTGGTGAGCATGTTACTTTTGAAAAGTATCTTTTGTGTTTCTCACCCATCTCACCTTGTCTCTCATTTTGCCTGAAAGGTGTTTGCTGCCAGTCTTCGCCAAAGGTGTCTCCTAAGTGTCTTCCCTGGTAATAAGTCTGCTCTTTTCCTGCAAACTAGAGACACATGTAAATAACACAGAATGAAAAAATTATTTTCTTCTCATTTCCCCACTTTTGAAAGCCACAAGACAGTCAGCAAATTGATGCTTAAGGTGGATCAAATCCTCTGATACACCCAATTTTCCCTTCATGCCTCACGGTTGCCATTAAGATTTGGGAAATAAGTTTGTGTGAGTGTGAGGAAAAGGCTGCATCTCCATCAAAATTACACATGCCCCCCCTTGTTTTCATTACCCCCACCACCCCTCCCGAAGTGTGACTGTAAATCAAGCTCTTCATATGTATGTCCTAAAATAAATTTCAATTACAGAGTATCTATGTGTCAGAACACACTTCCCACATAACACATACGCCCATGATTGTTCACACTTGGGCAAGTCCACTCTGTAAACCAGGAAACTTCCTTCAAAAAATCAGGAAATTCCCTCTCAGTGTCAGATCCCTGAGCTCGATGTTATTTTGCCATTTTTAGTGGTGCCATTATAATTCACAAAAGGTAGTAATGTTAAAAATTTCCTATAACAAAATACAAATATCATAACTCTAGAAAGCAATTGCCTTACTATAATTTTGAGTTGGACATAAAGCAAGGGAATGAATAAAATAGAAAACTCATAAAATTCTCATCCTTTTAAGGGTCTATATGCACTCCTTTTCAGAGAACCCAATGCCTCCCAAGCCTTTTTAAAATCTTATATTCTCTCTTTCCCTCACTGAGATCACAGTATGATGGAATACATCTGAGGGTACAGAGGACACCCCCAGACTCATATCCCAGGAATCACAACACAGTTCCAAAGCGTTTGGCTAATGCTTTATGATGTTAACACAAAGCCTCTCATCTGCATGCCTCATGAAATCCAGTGAGAGAAAGTTCACGATTTACCGTGTCAAAAATGGAATAGAACATCAGCCTGAAATAAAACAAACAAACAAACAAACAAAAACAAAAGGAAATAAAGTTGAGTTAGCCTCCATTCCTTATAAAGAGAAAAAAATATAAAACTAACCTGTGCAGTGTCAGGAGCATGGGGTCTAGGTTTCAGTCGAGCATCAAGAAAGCCCCCTGGAGGAGGCATCTTGCTTGGGATGCTGTTGTAGTACGGGTGGTCTGAGCCTTCTCCCTCCTCTTCTGTCCATGGCTCATCCAGACTCTGCATTCTGTTAAAGGAAGATTTCCAAGGGCTTTAGCCAAAAGTTGAGCTTGCAGCCAAAACCAACATATCTAATGTTAGCGCCTGTTATCAAGAAAAGAGAGTTTAGTCAGTGCCTCTTCAGCCATCCAGGTCTCACGCATAGATGAAAAGCAGACGAGTGGTTTAGCAAAAGATCTCTGCCATATTCAGAGTTTCACTCACTGGAACATTTCAGTCATGTTTGAATGAGGTCCTTTTGTAAAAGGACGTTTTAATTAAGAAAGAAATTATGCCTAAGGATAGCCAGCTCCTCAAGGGACAGCACACATTTTTGTAAGCCATGAAATTGATCCCAAACAAAACCAACTACAAAATGGAAATTTAGTGATAAGAGGGAAAATGGTAGAATATGAACCTCTCAAAATTCTCCCTTCTGCTATTTGAAAAAACTGTTGTGCTTCAAAGGACAATGTCAAGAAAGTAAAAATACAAACCGCAAAATGGGAGAAAATATTTGCTAACATGTATCTTAAAAGAGACATGTATCTAGAATATATAAAGTACTCCTACAACTCAACAATGAAAAGACAGCCCGATCTTAAAAAGGAGCTAAGGTTTTGAGCAGACTTTTCTCCAGAGATACACAAAAGGCCAATAAGCACATGAAAAGAAGCTCGACATCGTTAGTCATCAGGAAAATGCACATCAAAACCACAACCAGAGACCACTTCATCCCCACTAGGGTAGCTATAATCAAAGAGATAGACAAGAAAAAGTATTGATAAGAACATGGGGATATTAGAACCCTCACACATTGCTGATGAGACTGTAAAATGGTGCAGCCACTTTGGAAAATAGCTTTGCAGTTTCAGCATAACCATATGACCACAGAATTTCACTCCCAGTTATATACATAAGAATATTGCAACATATGTCCACAAAGAAACTTGTATACATCTTCACAGCAGCAATGTTCATAAGAGCTAAAAGGTAGGGCTGGGCGCAGTAGCTCACACCTGTAATCCCAGCATTTTGGGAGGCCAAGGCTGGCAGATCATGAGGTCAGGACTAAAGATACAAAAATTAGCCGGGCGTGGTAGCACGTGTCTGTAATCCCAGCTACTCGGGAGGCTGAGACAGGAGAATTGCTTGAACCTGGGAGGCAGAGGTTGCAGTGAGCAGAGATCGCGCCACTGCACTCCAGCCTGGGTGACAGAGCAAGACTCCATCTCAAAAAAAAAAAAAAAAAAAAAAGGTAGAAGCACCCAACTGTCCACAAACTGATGACTGGATGAACAAAAGGTGATATATCTATACATTCAAATATTACTAAGAACTCTAAAATGAAAGAAATACTGACAGATCTTACATGAGTGAATCTTGAAAATATTCTTCTAAGTGAAAGAAGTCAGATACATACAGTATGATTCCATTTATATGAAATGTCCAGAATGGGCAAATCCATAGAGACAGAAAGTAGTTTAGTGGTTGGCGGGAGAGGAGGGAGTGGAGAATGGGGAGTAATTGCTGATGAGTATAGAGTTTCTTTGGGGGGGTAATGAAAATGTTCTGGAATTAATGGTGATAATTGTACAACTTTTGAATATAACAAATCAACTGAATTGTAAACTTTAAAAGGGCGATTTGATTATATATGAATTATCAATTTTAAAAATAATAATAAATGGAGTCTTAGTGGCATCTGATTTGTTTTTCAAAGTCTTCTTCGGTTTTGGGTTGAAATACCCTTGGATTTCCGCAAGGAAAATCCTCCAAGAAAAATCAGACCATACCAAAAAATCCACTGATGGATTGAGTGATTGATTTTTTTGGGATAGGGTCTCGCTCTGTCACCCAGGTTGGAGTGCAGTGGTGTGATCATGGCTCACTGCAACTTCTGCCTCCCAGGCAAGCCATCCTCCCACTTCAGCCTCCTGAGTAGCTGGAACTACAGGCACGCACCCTTGCACCTGGCTAATTTTTGTATTTTTAGTAGAGATGGGGTTTTGCCATGTTGCCCGGGCTGGTCTCACAGTCCTGGGATCAAACGATCCACCCCCCTCAGCCTCCCAAAGTACTGGGATTACAGGCGTAATCTTGCAATCCATACCTGGCCAAAAATCCATTTATACAAAAGTACTATTTTTTCTAGGTGCGGTGGCTCAAGCCGGTAATCCTAACACTTTTAAGAGGCTGAGATGAGCGGATCACCTGAGGTCAGGAGTTTGAGACCAGCCTGACCAACATGGAGAAACCCTGTCTCTACTAAAAATACAAAATTAGCCGGGCATGGTGGTGCACGCCTGTAATCTCAGCTACTCGGGAGGCAGGAGAATCGCTTGAACCCAGGAGGCAGAGGTTGCAGTGAGCTGAGATCGCACCACGCCACTCTAGCCTGGGCAACAAGAGCAAAACTGTTTCAAAAAAAAAAAAGTACTATTTTTTATTTCCAGTTGAAGATGTGCAACGAATCCAGATATCCAGATCAGAGTCTCTTCCCCAGTAATAACATAATGAACAACAACAACAAAAATTCACGAATAGTAAATCTATACACTCACCTGCAGCGAGAGAAAGACCGGAGAAGCCTGACTCCCCGACGCTGAACGCACAGCTTGGTCGGCCTCACACTGCCACACTCCCTCTACCCTCACCTGTCCTCATCTTTACCCCAAAGAAACTAAGCTGAATGTAGCAAATCCTAATACCTCCAGGAAATATTTCCCTGTATGGAGACACATGGCCTGAGGGATTGAGTAGAAAATCCAAGAACTTCTCCAAAACAGAAGCCCCTGTCTTGCTGGCCCCTAAGATCTCGGCATCCCAGAAGGAAAACCTGCCAGTACGGCCACAGGTCAGGTCCCCAGAGAATGGGGCTGGAACAGCTGGATGCAGTGGGGTTCTCTCATGCTCCCAGGCTGCTTCCAGTTGGAGGAGTGGAGCTGGAACGGAAGGCAGGGCTTCCCCTCGCCCCTCTCTCAGACAGTACCCTGCAGACACCAGCAGTCTCTGCAGGATAAGGTGAGGCAGGTGTCAGGTCACCGACAGTATGAAGCTACAGGCAGGACCCCTTGACGCTGTTCTGCTTTAGAAATGATAGGCCGGCTGGGGGCGGTGGCTCACGCCTGTAGTCCCAGCACTTTGGGAGGCCGAGGCGGGTGGATCACAAGGGATCGAGACCTTTCTGGCTAACACGGTGACACCCTGTCTCTAAAAATACAAAAAATTAGCCAAGCATGGTGGCGGGCGCCTGTAGCCCTAGCTACTCTGGAGGCTGAGGCAGGAGAACGGCGTGAACCCGGGAGGCGGAGCTTGCAGTGAGCCGAGATCCCGCCACTGCACTCCAGCCTGGGTGAAAGAGTAAGACTCCGTCAAAAAAAAGAAAACAAACAAACAAACAAACGGAAATGATATGCCAATACTTGCATTTGGAGGTGTCATTTTTCTCAGTGGATAAGATCCTGTCTACTACATTTTCTTTCCCCCAAAGTCCTTCAAACTTCACCATATACAAACATGTACAGAACTTCATACTTTAGGTACACTGCCAAAGGAGTATGTATGGCAGTCACTAACTCCCTCCATTCATTTTTGTATGTATTATCTTAATAGCATTTATTTGGCTCTTATTCAACATTTCAGAAACAAAGGCTACCATAATAATTAACATGAAATATACTTATGCATCCCCCATGGAGATTAAATGTTAACTTTTTGATCTATTATGTTAAATCAAGTTTAGCTTAAAGCTACCTCTTTACATATTTAAATTTGGCCTAAAGGTTTCTCTGTACATCCTGAACTATCCAAGTGGAGGTGTAAACAGACCGTAGCCTACTCTTGTGCCAATCACCGAGTTTTGGCCAGTCAAATGCAGCCAACTGTTTGAACTGTGTTCAAATAAGGCAAACACCCAGCTGTAACCAATCCAGCTGTTTCTGAACCTCACTTCCATTTTCTGTAAGTCATTTTCCTTTTTCTGTCCATAAATCTTCTTCCACCACGTGGCTGCCCTGGAGTCCCCTAGTCTATCCTGGCTGGGAGGCTGCTCTGTGCATGAATTGTTCATTGCTCAATTAAACTCCTTTAAATTTAATCTGGCTGAAATTTTTCTTTTATCAATTACATGCTTCCCTTTTTAATAAAATTTGGCAAACTTACGTTGGATGGATACATAGATATGTTATATTGTAAGTAAAATGTTAATGGTAGAAGCTAGATGGTGTCTATACAGTTCTTTGTGTATACTGGAACATTTTTATTATAAAATGGTGTAGGGGGATATGCTTGACAAATACAGTCAAACACAACCCATCCACCCACACCCCTGCCGTGTCCTCACATATCCTGGAGTTATGTATAGTATTCTTGCATTATTTTGTTGTTGTTTGTGTGTCTGATTTTTTGAGATGGAGTCTTGCTCATTGCCCAGGTTGAAGTGCAGTGGCACAATCTCAGCTTACTGCAACCACCACCTCCCGAGTTCAAGTGATTCTCTTGCCTCAGCTTCCCAAGTATCTGGGACTAGAGATGTGCATCACCATGCCCAGCTAATTTTTGTATGTTTAGTACAGATGGGATTTCACTGAGTTGACCAGGCTTGTCTCAAACTCCCGACCTCAGGTGATCCGCCCACCTCGGCCTCCCAAAGTGCTGGGATTACAGGCACAAGCCACTGTGCCTGGCCTTGTGTATGTTTTTATACTCTTTCCACATATTTATTTATCCATATACTATAGATGCAATCATGTATGTTTTCAAAATTTTCATAAATGGTTCATATCCTTTTGTAACTTGTTTTTTATTTCACTATAAATTTTGAGATTTATGCTGGTAGTACATGTATATTGGTGAATTCTTATTAACTATTATGTCCTATTATACACAAAATAAACAATCTGTTTCCTCACTCTCCTACCTACATTTGGGTTGCTGTCACTGTTTGCCTCTAACTCTTCTATACACGTCTTCCTGTCCCAATTTGTTGAAGTTTCTTTCTTTCTTATTATTTTTTTTAATGTGATGGCCATAAGGGAGAATTGAATTCTAGCATTTTCAACCTCTGGAGTGAAGTTTTTAGCAATGTGGAAATGGTGGGTCCTGCAGAGGCACCTCCAAAATTAATGCCTTAAACAGAATTCTCCAGGGAAAGAGGAAAAGAAATAAAAAGTCTCTTTGAAGAAAGGCAAAGACTGAGAAGGGAGATGAAAGAAGGCTTCACAATCATAAAAGCAAAGGTAGAGTCTGACTCTAGAACTAAGGCATAGAAGAATGTGGCTTTAGAAGTTTGAAAAAAGTACAGAGTAAATTTAGGAACAGTAAAGTTTTGTTTATGGTGAACACACCATTAGAATAGATTTTCATTATGCAAGTTCAATCAAGGACAGAATATTGAACAACCGAAATGCCCCATATTACTTTTCTTTTAATGCTTGATGCTGTATGGAATATTCTTACATCCTAAGGAAACCCAGTGATAGAACCTGAACATTTTTTATAATAAACTAAACATCTCCCAACTGCTCTTCACACTCACTATTTTGTTGAACATTAAAAAAAACCTATGGTGCCACTCTTATTTGTACTTCATAGATAAAGCTGCTGAGACTCAAGGAGTTTACAGAACTTGCTCAGGGCCGCCTGGAAGGTAAACAAACTACCAAGTCATTAAGCTGCAAAGGCCAGTGAAGCAGAAACTATGCTGGTAGCCAGCACAGTGCCTCACGGAGGGGACCTCTTGCAGCACGACTTTGGCTAATCGTAATGACAAGGACAATGGGACACACAGAACCGGTGGTGACATAGACCCAAAGAGGTGACATATGGAAGCATCACATGGCTGCAGAGGAAACAGAACAAAAAAATTTATAATGAAGTCGCTTTTCTGTAACCTTGGCGACCGTCACTATAGTTTCAAGAAAATGTTTTTCTACACATTCAAAGCATCATCCATATGTTGGCTTCCATCTGTTGGTTTTCTGTGCCATATCCCGGCACCAACCAGGTGTCTCAGAGCCCAGGAAGCCCTGTGATTAATTGTGCCTGTCCAGAGCACAGCTCAGGGACGTGGTTTTAAGAGGAAAGGTCATGAAACCCACATAGGCTATTGCAAATGGTGTCACAGCACTACTCACCGATCATGGAGAGCGGGAATCTTGGTAGGACACTGTAAATATTGCTTAAACCGGAGCTCAAACGCTTGTCCTATGGAGCCGATGACATCCTGGGCCAGCCCATCACAGCATTCCAAAATGTGACAAGCTGGGAAAGCAAGTGACATGGGCCTATTAGAGACAGACACTGGTGCTACCTGGGCTCCTCTACAAAGAGCCCTTGGTGAGGTCAGAGGGACAGAGAAGTGCATGCTTCTTCCATAATATGTCCTAGCAGATCCAACGGCAGCTTCATCTCTGGGTAGGGAATCCTACGGCTACAACATTTCACAGTAGGCATGCATTTCTTAATAGCCTATTGTCTACAAAATTATAGGTTTCATTTTTAAATAAATTAAATAATTTTCAAGTTCAGTTTGATGGTCTTCAATTTCTTTAGAGTCTATAAAGCATCAGTTCTGATGTCAATAGGGAAAAATTGTTTAGAAGGAGACTTCAGCATGACGAAGAGCCTGATCTCGACGTGAACTAGGCCCCTTTAAACCCATGAGGCCTTAAAAAAATGGACTGAAACCAGAACCTGAAGAATGAATCTTGATTTATTCAGTGGACTTAGAGCAAGTTGTTCACTTACTTCTTAGTGGGGGTAAAGTGTTGACCACCCTATGTGGCCACTCAAAACAATAAGGAAACCTTTGAAGATGAATATAAAGAGATATTAATTATCAGTGTGACATGCCAATAATATGACACATGCATCTACATAAATTTGAGACTGGATATTCATGCAGATTCCCAGAAAAGCAGCCTGTGTAAAGAGTAGATAAAAGTTAGGGGTGGCGGTAGGCCAAAATGAGGCCACTCCAAGGCTGGTGGTGAGGCCTGGAGCAGTCCTTATGCTCAAAGCAGGCACCAGCTGTTACACAAGGACATGCTGTCCTAGTGGCAAGGCTGTGGGATTATCTATGTGAAACTTTCAGAGAAAAGAGGGCCAGCCTCTGCCTCATAAGGAAGTAGTACTTTTTCTCCAGGGTCCTGGAAAATACCTCTAGTCTCCATTTCCACCCTGCCCTACCACAAGCGTCCACATGTCCCTCCTGAAGGAGCCACAGGGCTGTCACTATGAGGAGCCTAGCATGATCTTTTTACCAATGGGATAAAGGAATTCTCGGGAATTCCTGGGAAGGATGACAGCTGCCTTTATCACCCCCCACCTTTCTCCTGCAGACAATCGCATGCCAAGGAGGGTTCCTCCAAAAGCCGCATTGGCCCCTGCAGTGAGGAGGACGCATTTCCTCATGAGTTGTTCCCCAGCCCTGGCAGTGATTAGGGAGACACGGAACTGTGCCCTGCCTATAGGAGAAGCCAGTACATACTGGAAAGACGAAAGCTGTCAGGGAGGGGATAGAGAGACAGACACCGCTGCCTCTGCACAGTGTGGAGCCTCTCAGCATAACATAGCACTGGGACTTTACCCCGGCGGCAGCCAGCTAAGCCCTGGGGCCTCAGCTACTTCTCCTCCAGAATCCGGGGCAGGGTGACTTCTGTGGACACAGGAAATGTATTTCCTCGGAAGAGCAAGTGCGAATGTATTGCTGCTTTGGGTGGCAATGCAACCCCTTGGATACAGCAGTCTTATTTTAGATATCGCCAAGAGATTTGTCTACAAAGTTTCAGGCATCCTGGTTGTCTTTTTGATGATCGATTATTGATATTATTTTAGTATTGACATTATTTACTAAGTATTGCCCCCAGGTCATCACAAAGCAATACCAAGCAGCTGTTACAGTTGTGCAGGTCATTGACAGGTACACATGCAACCATCTTTCCAGCTAAGAAGGAAGCAGGAGTCCAGGCCTGAGCGAAGGAAAGCCAGTGAGACACCTCGTTCCCCCGACCTGTCCTGTGCCACGCCTCCCTGGCCCTGCCATCCAGCATCAGCACCAGCCAACAGGACTGGCTGGTCGGTGTTTTGGAGAACCAGAAAAAAGACTGGAAAAGGCTCAGAAAGGGTAGCTTATTTTTTTAAGGAGAAAATAGGTACCCTAGCCTTTAAGATGAAGAATGAAGAATACGATCTATTGAGAGTGGGCTGTACAATCTCATCCACACGCCACTAACCTTCTACACACCTGAGAGCACGAAGCCTGGGAAGGGGCCTCTGTGGCAAAGGTCCAGGACATTTGGAGCAGATCTGGGCTTGAGGTAAAAGCACTCTACATGCTGAGAAATGGGCCATGTTGCTCTAAGTGACTAGTAGGGCGGCAGGCCCTGCAGATAGTGAGCAGACCCACGGACTCTCGGGAGTTAACACATGCCTGCAGCTCCTGGCACCTGGCAGAGTCCTCAATGAACAGAGAAAACAAGTCACCTGTTGCTTTGGTCTGAGGATTTCTTCTACAAAATGGCCTCTACACGTTCCAGAAACTCACTCCAAATCCAAAGTTAAACCTGGACTTTGTCTCCCTGGGCCTGGTGTTTCTTCTGAGAGTGTTGACACTTAGCCAAAAGTCACTGTCTTCTAGCCTGCCCTGTGTGATTTGATGTGTGCACCAAATAATGAGGCCTTCCCCAAAGGCAGTCATCAAGCCTGCTGGGCTTCACTTCTCCCTGAGGAAACAACAAAACCAAAGATGTCATTCAGAAGCAATGGAGAAGAAACCGAGAGAGATGTGCAGCGCATTCATGCACAGAATCGAGATTCCAAATGACGCAAAATCTAAAACACAGCTCAATGCAAAGGTCAGCTAAACAGGGAATTCCACAGTCCTTCTCATTTGGGGAAACTGCCCATTGGTGAAACTCGTACCAACGGCCTGCAATAGTTCATTTACTTAGAAGCAAGGATCCTTTGCCAACAATCGTTTCTCTCTTGCTTAGCCCCAACCAATAAAAAAAGCTGAAGCCACTCTCTAAGAGGACTAGCCCAAGCTGCCCCGGAGCAGCCAACTGAGCAATGACATCAGCAAGGGGACTCTCAGCAGGTCACACCACAAGGACTACTCCATACCTGAGATGGGCAACTTGAGAGCAAACCACTCCCTTAGGAATGTGTTGTGGCCCTGTAGACACACTGTAGGAGCTGGGAACATGGTGGCTTTCTGCCATATGGTAGCTCCTGGCATGTCAACTCTCATCTCCTGCTCCCTGAAGAATGGTTAACAGTGGCGGATGAGAAGGCAGTGCCCAGATGCATCCCAATCCATGAGACTGCCAATTCTCAGCTTCATCTCCCCAAATAAGTCCAGAGGCTAGTAGCTGCTCCCAGCTTGGTGCTCAGGGCTGCCCCTGGCCATCTGCCTGCCACGACAGGGCCTCCAGTAAACTGGTGTGAGGCTTGTTCATCTGAGCATGCTCTCAACACCCTCCCTGTGACACCTATTCTGTGAGTCCGGGTGTGCAAGTTATGCCACAGTAAGAAACAATCCCAACGTCTCTGGCCGAAAGCAACCATTTCATTCTTGCTCACTCATTTCTGGGCACCTCTCTAAGGCAGCCATCCTCTTGTGATGACTCAGTGGCCCAGGCTGGTTTGATCTTTTGATCCTGGAACTCAACGCAAGGCCTTTCCCACAACCTGCGGAAGAAACAGACAGCAGGGCCTTGCACCAGTACCAAATGCACCTTCTGTTCTGCTCCCAACCCATCACACAGAACTGTCATGGGCTTCTCCCAAGCAGGAGGGGGCTGGCAGATGCCAGCTTCTGCAAGTTTGGAAGGATAGGAGAGCAGGATATTAGGAATGCCCGTCACACCCACTGAACCCCTTCTCTAAGTCACAGGTATCCATGCTGCTTCTCACTCATGCCTACCACAAAGAACTTTCCAACCATGCATCCCCAATAAGTGTCTATTTATAAATTATCAACATGCGTTCCTGTATTAATATTATGTGTATTATAAAAATATCTTTTAAAGATATCTTTTGTCTTCAAAAAGGTTAAAATAAAGAGAAAAATAAAAGTTTAAGCTATCTTGTTAGCCGTGAAAGCATTACACTGTCAGTTAGTATCTCAAGACATAACCACATTAGGTTATTACGATGGATAAAAATTCATCTTTCCATCCTGGAAATACATTTCTTAACCACTTTGAATGTGGAAGGACTGATTTCTTTTTTTTTTTTTTTTTGAGATGGAGTCTCGTTTTGTTGCCCAGGCTGGAGTGCAGTGGTGCGATCTTGGCTCACTGCAAGCTCCGCCTCCTGGGTTCACGCCATTCTCCTGCCTCAGCCTCCTAAGTAGCTGGGACTACAGGCGCCTGCCACCGCGCCCGGCTAATTTTTTGTATTTTTTAATAGAGACGGGGTTTCACCGTGGTCTCGATCTCCTGACCTTGTGATCCGCCCGCCTCGGCCTCCCAAAGGGCTGGGATTACAGGCGTGAGCCACTGCGCCCAGCCGAAGGACTGATTTCTTACTTTACATGAGTAGATGATCAGTGTTTTTACTGTGAAATGCAGCCTGTGAAGTTTTCAAAATGGAAGTAAATGTTACCAGCTCTTCTATTTCTTTTTGTTTGTTTGTTTTTTGAGATGGAGTTTCGCTCTTATCAGCCAGGTTGGAGTGCAATGGCGTGATCTTGGCTCACTGCAACCTCAGCCTCCCGGGTTCAAGCCATTCTCCTGCCTCAGCCTCCCTAGTAGGCGGGATTACTGGTGCCCACCACCACGCCCAGCTAATTTTTAGTAGAGACAGGTTTCACCATGTTGGCCAAGCTGGTCTCGAACTCCTGGCCTCAAGTGATAATGTGCTGGGATTACAGGCATGAGCCACCATGCCCAGCCAGCTCTTCCATTTCTTTCTTATTTGTTTGAGCTGCCATGATGAGTATAATCCCTAATGTACAGTTTCTCTCCGAGGTTTAGTTTAGTTAAAACTAGTTCACACAAGCTGAGAACCCACTTCGCTTCGCTGCTGCACCCCACGTCCCAGTACGTGGGCTGGCAGCAGAGAGCCCTGCCTGCTGCGCAGCCATCGTGTCCTTCCTCTGCTATTATGGACTAAGACCATCCTCAGTTTCCAGATTAGAACTGTGAGCCAATGCTCCAGCCTTCATGTCCCACACAGTGAGCTGTTTGCACACTTCTGGCATAGGCCACTGCCTCGGCAAGCTTTGCATGAACAGCGAGACCCTGCCCAAGCCGAAGCAAAAAACTTCTCGGGATCCATGCCCCACTTTCAGGAAGCCACACCCCAGCCCCACAGTTCACAGGTCCCAGGTGCTGTCTATCAGCCTCTCCAGGGTGGCTTGGCTCCCACAGTCCATCTGGGGTTCTCCAGTGGCCACTCATCCAGACACCGGTAGCCTCTGATCCAGGCACATTCCAGAGCAGCTGGCCAGGGAATGCGGACCCTTGAAGACACTCAAAGTCATTGCTCAAATGAGGAAAAGTCCTGCTAAATAAGATTGGCTGTCTTTTCATCTTAGTGAGCTGATGACCCACACTCCTTAAAAGAAATATCAAAAACTAATGAATTCTACCAGAGAGATGAGGGCTCCTCAATCTCAGACTGGTCAGACAACCTTAGTTTGTTTATTCAATGTAGCCATGCACTCTGAATTGATCCAGTTTTCTTTCTTTTTTTTTTTTTTTTTTTTAAATCAGAGAAGAATAAGAAATCCAACATTCAGGCACTCTGCTATGATGAGTTTCTTAGTACATGTCCTAGCCCTGGATAGGGCAAATTAAAGTAATAAGGATATAGCATTTTGCACCCATCAGATTTGTGGGAATTTAAAAGTCTAAAACTGTCAATTGTTGAACAAAAGGAGACCTCGTATACTACCCGTGGAATTATAAAGTAAAATGACCATTTCAGAAAAGTTGAAGATGTCCAAAACAGTGATTTGACCTCCAGGTACATACCCTAGGGAAATTCTTGGACAAGAGCACACACACAAAAAATGTGCAAAATATTTACTGAAGACTCTACTTAGCAGACATTTTTTGAGCATCTACTGTGCACAAGGCCCTGCCCTAGGATCTAGGGACAGTTTCAGTGGACACTGAAAATAAATAAATAAATAAAAATACACCTCTGTAGTGGATTGAAGGGTGCCCCCCACAAAAGTCATGCCCCCTGACCATCTGGAACCTGTGGAAAAGAGTTTTTACAGGTGTGGTTAAGTTAAGGATCTTGAGATGAGATTATCCTGGATTGGGGAGGGCTCTAAATCCAAGGACAAGTGTCCTTATAATAGACAAGAAGAGTGGCCCAAACACATAGGAAGGGGAGGCAGAGAGAGGAGTGATGCTACCACAAGCCAAGAAATGGCTGGGCCACCAGAAGCTGGAAGGAATCTCCCCTAGAGTATGGATGGCTCTGCTGTTGCCTGACTTCAGACTCCTGGCTTCTGGAATGGTGAAAGAATCAGTTTCTGTTGCTTCAGGCCACCTAGTTTTTGACATTTTGTTATAACAGCCCTAGGAAATGAACACAGCAAGGAAGACAATGTAAAACAAAGAAGATGGAGGATGGCAGTGGAGGACGTGATAGATGGTGGTGGTAGAGGATGGTGGCATAGAACGTGGTGGAGGATGGTGGTGGAGGATGGTGGCATAGGACATGGTGGAGGACGGTGGTGGAGGATGGTGGTGGAAGACGTGGTATAGGATGTGGTGGAGGACAGTGGTGTAGAACATGGTGGAGGACGGTGGTGGAGGATGGTGGTGGAAGACGTGGTATAGGATGTGGTGGAGGGCAGTGGTGTAGAACATGGTGGAGGACGGTGGTGGAGGATGGTGGTGTAGGACGTGGTGAAGGATGGTGGTGGAGGATGGTGGTGGAAGACGTGGTGGAGGGCGGTGGTGGAGGACGTGGTAGAGGACATGGTGTTGAATGTGGTGGAGGACGGTGGTAGAGACATGGTGTAGGATGTGGTGGAGGATGGTGGTGGAGGACATGGTGTAGGATGTGGTGGACGGTGGTGTAGAACATGGTGGAGGACAGTAGTAGAGGATGACAGTGTTAGGAGGTGGTGGAGGACAGTGGTATGGGATGTGGTGGAGGATGGTGGTGGAGGATGGTGGTGGAGGACATGGTGGAGGACAGTGGTAGAGGACAGTGCTGGAGGACATGGTAGAGGATGTGGTGGAGGACATGGTGGAGGGCGGTGGTGGAGGATGGTGGTGTAGGACATGGTAGAGGACGTGGTGTAGGACAGTGGTAGAGGATGTGGTAGAGGACGTGGTGGAGGATGGTGGTGGAGAATGTGGTAGAGGATGTGGTGGAGGATGGTGCTGTTAGGACATGGTGGAGGACAGTAGTGGAGGATGATGGTGTTAGGAGGTGGTGGAGGAGAGTGGTATAGGATGTGGTGGAGGATGTGGTAGAGGACGGTGGTGGAGGATGGTGGTGGAGGACGGTGATGGAGGACATGGTAGAGGATGTGATGGAGAACATGGTGGAGGACAGCGGCAGAGGACAGTGGTGTAGGACGTGGTAGAGGACGTGGTGTAGGACAGGGGTGTAGGATGTGGTAGAGGATGTGGTGGAGGATGGTGGTGGAGAATGTGGTAGAGGACGTGGTGGAGGGTGGTGGTGGAGAATGTGGTAGAGGACGTGGTGGAGGATGGTGGTGGAGAACGTGGTAGAAGATATGGTGGAGGATGGTGGTGGAAGACGTGCTGGAAGATGGTTGGTGTAGGATGGTAAACAGGATGATCGAGGGAGGCAGCCCCAGAGGTGGCACTGGAGAAGATGCCTGAAGGGAGTCAGGGAGAGAAGTCCAGGAAGGCCAGTGGTAGAAGGCTAGGCACAGGGACCACGAGGCAAGAACTTGCTTGGCACTGTCAGGGTCAAGGAAGACCCGGAAGCCAGTGTAGGTGGAGTGGCAGGGAGAGGGGATCATAGGAAGTGAGACGGGATGGAGTGGAGTGAGTTCACAGAGGGTCCTGTGGGGGATGGGGGAATGGGACATTTTATTTGGAGTGAGCAGAGGAGGAACAAGATTGCACCATTTTAAAAGGATCCTTCTGGCTGCCATGTGGACAAAAAAACTTTAGAGAGGAAGAGCGGGCACAGAGTGACCTTATGATTAATTATGAAGCCTGTCAGGGGGCAGCAGGGCAGTGGCAAGAACTGGTAAGACGGAAGTCTTTGCCAGCAGGTGCAGGTGAAGGAAAGAAGGCAGAGAAGTGGGGAAGGTGGGGAGGGGTTGCTGCTGATAGAGACCAGCAGGTGCTCCGCAGGATGCAAGTGCTGGACCTGCCTGTGACTGCCTATGTTTGGGAGGCCTGTGAGACACCCAAGTGGAGCTGGCTTTCAGGCAGAGGCCAGGGCTGGAAAAATATGTTCAGCATTCTCAGCCCAGGCTGGTATGTAAAGCACAGAGTCTGGCTTTGTTTGTAAAAACACTGCTCATAATAGCCAAATGTAGGAAACATCCATCCCTCAGAAAATTCACCTCCTGCCACAGTGTCATTCGATGGCATATTTAACCACTTGGTTAAAAAAAAAAATAAGCCATTGCTTTCACCCATTACACACTTAAGGCCTTGCTGCCAAGGGAAAGAAAAGTTAGAAGCAGTGCTGTGTTACTTCCACCAATGAGTTCAAAATATTTAAGGCCTCTTTTGGAAAGTAACCTCTTGGGGCCTACAGCAGTTCAGGGCCAAAGAAAACAGAAACTCGTTTTGTTGAAACCACCATATTCAAGAAGCCCAGAAGAGGCAAGCTTGGCTGTGTGAAGCATCGTCTTCCCCATGTGGGCTTCCCACTCAAGCCTTCTCACTCCTAAGACCTCCTGTTCTTCAGAAAATCTTGGGAAAAGAGCAGCAAGATGTCTTAGGAGCCGCTGTTCAGGCTGGACACGTAGGCTTCTCTCCCATTGGGTCAGCACCACCTAAGCATAGTCATCACCGTTTATCTGAGGTTTTTGCCTTCCACAGTTTCAGTTACCCATGGTCAACCTCAGTTCAAAAACACTAAATGGAAAATTTCTGAAATTTACAATTCATGTTTTAAATTGCACGCCATTCTGAGTGAGTAGTGTGATGGAATCTCATGCCATCCTGTCCAGTCCCTCTCGGGACGTGAATCCTCGCTCTGTCCCGAGTATTTGCACTGCATATGCTACCTGCCTGGTACTCACTTAGTAGCTGACTCAGTTATCAGATCAAAAAAAAAAACATAGTATGTGTAGGATTCGGTGCTATTTGTGGTTCCAGGCATCCACTGGGGGACTTGGATGGAACATACCCCCGCAGATAAGGGGGAACTACTATATAGGAAACAACTTTCCATGTCTCGGTCCAGGGAGTACCAGAGGGCACCTGATCAGGGATATTATGTTATAAATTATACGAATTATATGCCTTCTGTAGGCAGTCATATGCCTAATTTGAGCATCATTTGGTAGCTACTTTTGTGACCCAAACAGTCCATTTGGAACTGTCTAATATACACATAAGGTTGCTGGGCATGGGAGTCACCTGGTAGTAATGAAAGTTCCAGTGTAAAAAGAAAATGGTATGTTAGAATTCAGCAAAGTCTGACTTGTTGGGAATTGCATCCCTACAGGTGCCAGCAGTCATCGCCTAAGGCCTCCTACTGGTCCTGACTTTTAGCTATAATTTACCAACCTTGTGAAACATGGCTCATTTTCCACCCTTATCTCTTTGAGGTGGTGGTGGTGGTGGTGATGGTGGTGGTGGTGGTGGTGGTGATGGTGGTGATGGTGGTGGCGGTGGTGGCAGTGCTGGTGGCGCTGGTGGCGGTGCTGGTGGCAGTGGTGGTGGTGGTGCTGGTGGCGGTGGTGCTGGTGGCGGTGGTGCTGGTGGTGGTGG